>NC_092363.1:11216740-11411791 GCF_030848805.1 Temnothorax longispinosus | reverse complement strand
ATAATATATACATATGCATTCACATAATAATATACATACATTTAGAAATATCAAAATAGTATTTTATATGAAAATTTATACTTGTTTTAAAAAATAATAATTAATAAATGAAATAAAATCATTATACCTTTCATGTTCCTTTGGAAACCGAAAAAAATGTCGTTTTTCCACAATATTTTTATTTCATTCCCGAACAACACACCACGCGTTTGATTGATGGGCCATTTTTTTTTCAGATTTTCCCTCAAGATTTCTTCACAAATACCTGCAACAAAGCTAAGATCAAAGTGCTTTTCCTTTATAAGAGAATCGAGAATCTATACAATTTTTGTACAGATTAACTATTCTCCGTAAGGAAAATAATTTGTTCTCGGTTTTCTTGCACCGTTTACTAAACACCTGTACACTATTCACTGAGGACTTATCACTTCACCACTTTATCACTTTATTATTTCTCGCATCAGATCACATCAGATGTCCGTTGCCGCCACTTTCTACTGAACGGCCATTTAAATGTCCTGCATGGAGCATCTCAACGGTGCTGACAGAGAGCGAAAATACAGAGAGGAAGAGAGCAAAAGTGAGACAGAATATCAGTGCTCTGATTGGTTACATACCTCGCACGCGCATGTGCAGTTCATTTTCATCCACGCTGAAATCGGGAAAGTTGCGCTACTGTATATATATACTGTGATATACGTGTGTAAAACGACTGAGAGAATCACATACTACTTGCACATTTATAGAATGGAAACCCTTTCGATTTATGTACGAGTTTGCATCTTCAGAGGGAGCTCGGATTTTAATATGTGTCCCGTCAATAGCTCCGATTACATTGGGAAAGCCGCATGATCTTTCGAATTGTTCCATTACATTTACAGCAACCTGATCTTTCGGCTATGTAATAAATCGAGGTGCAACATAACGGAGAGCATATGTAACACGTCTCAATGCTTGAAAAGCAGTTGCTTTGTCTACTCCAAATTTCGTTGCTATAGATATGAAACAATGACGTACATATCATATAGATTAAATAATGTGACAGTTTTTATTGTAATATATATTTTCCCATGTGGTAAATATCCCGTTTAGGGGACCCACTTCCGATGGCCTTGAATTTGACATATATTGTCAAAGACACCCTCCCGAGTAACATGCAAGTGATTTTAGTGGGGGTCGCTTTTGATTAAAAAGTTATGAACAAAAAAATTTGGAAAATATAGCAGCTATTTCGAATATTAGAAGGCATAAACAACTAATATTACGTTTTTTTTCTAAAGCAGAGAATACTTTATTTCGCGAGAAAGTCGCTGTTTTACCAAAACACAACATTTATAGCAGTAAATTGTTGATAAATTAAAGTCTTTTTGTTAAAGCAGAGAATACTTTATTTCGCGAGAAAATCGCTGCTTTACCAAAACACAACATTTAAAGCAGTAAATTTTTTTGTTAATAACTTTTTAATCAAAAGCGATCCCCGACTAAAATCACTTGCATGTTACTCGGGAGGGTGTCCTTGACAATATATGTCAAATTCAAGGTCATCGGAAGTGGGTCCCCTAAACGGGATATTTACCCAAAAAACTTTTTCCTATATTATTTTTTAAAATAAATATTTATATTACTCACCAAAAATGTTTTTTAAATACTGTTCTAATGTAACCAGAAATAACTCGCTCAACATAATCCTCTATTTTTTCAGTAAAAACAGTCTCTCCGCGTATTTCACCAACTATTAATACTGAATATATTAATTTTAATACACTATTTAATGATAAAATATCTTCATCATTTTCGCTATCACTGGTATTGGTAGTATCACTCGAATCACTGCTAAAATTTCTGAATTCTTTTTCAGCGTTTTTATTCAACAAAAATAAGGTTAATACAGATAACGTTTTGTCACCCATGGTAGCATCCATTTTTTATTCGCATCAAACGCCAGCAAACCGTTCCGTTTCCAAGCGCGCATCATGCGCACTAACGAAACGGAACGACATCAATGCGCGCAGCACATTGAATGCAATCTATGCGTTCAATGCGTAAAACGGCCCGAATGGAAATTGATGTGACAAATATTATTCTACAGCTAATGGCAGTATCACGCAGACTAGATATATTACCTTGCCATTGACTAGCTTATTGTTAGTATATTAGCTATATAATTTATGAATAACTTCGCTATCTAGTACTTTTCTAGCCCCTGCACTGTAAATATTAGAATAGATGGCGCTGGAAACTTTCAAAAAATTAGCCAGCCGTTGTCTAGCCATTACTAATTTGTTAGCATTCGTACAGTGAAGTTATGTTATAGTTAGTTAGTTTATTCATAATCCATGCCTTGACGGCTTTGGATAGCTTCCAATACATTTGCACTTTTATATACATTTTGATTCCATTTTTCACTCATGTTTTGAGATTACAATATTATAGCCGAGTTCCGAAAGTCTACTTTAGCAGAAACAATTGCAGAAAGACCGCCAGCGTTTCAGAATAAGATCCCTAAATTCCAACGTAAAATAACCCTACTACTGTCAGATATTAAAATACAATAAATTAGTTAAATTAAATCAATTAAAACAGTGGTTCTCATTTATAAAAATTCCAATTAATAACAAAATCCAAAGTTAAAACGTCTAGGGTAACTGGGAGGAATATGCCAGTGTGGGGAATATGCCACTCGTTATGTTTAACAAAGCTACGGCTAGGAGCGTTGTTGTAAATACTGTGAAATTGTTAAAAATATTATATCTGACTTGCCCAAGTTTTACTTACTTCCTGTCAGTATTATAGTTTTTATGGGGTAAGTACAGTATGACAAGTATGACAACGTGTTTTTTAGAATTTTCTTAGTGTTTTATTAAAATTGTAATAAAAATATTCTTTTACATGTTTTTAGACAAGAATGCCCTTCTAAAGTTTTACTATACATGTTTGTATATGTGGCATATTACCCCCACATGGGGGTAATATGCCACTTTTGCAACATTTTTGTATTTCTTTTTTTTTAATAGTAAAAAATCAAAATATTTCATTAAAACCATTTATAAATAACAGATAAAAGAAGGAAAAAGAAGACCAATATGCAAAGATACCTCAAAAAGAAAGAGAAATAGGAAAAAAAATCATATTTTTCTTAAGTGTGGCATATTCCCTCGGTTACCCTAATTGTATAATATAAATAAAATAAAATCCCGGGAAAAAATATTCATATCTGATCATAAATGATCATATCAATTTGGACATGTATGGTCAGATATGGAAATTGGCCAGATCTGAGGATATATGATCTGGTATTATTGTATGTTAATATCTGATCAGGTATGATCAGGTTCGAACTGCACATCCATATTTCATTAGGTATGATCTGATACGTATGCATTTTAACATATATGTCCATGTATGATCATATATAATCATAGATGATAATATTCGTCCGTACATAATCCAATCTAGACATACATATTTAAGTAAGTTTCAGAAAATTGTTATATATTTTCAAAAGTTATTTTTTAAGAATGTGCCACTTTATTATAAAAGTAGACTCCACGATACAACTAATACAAAAATTGTGCCGCTCTATAGCGCGAGACAGTGTCGTGTCTTTTGATACCGTTCTTATAACACTGTCAAATTTTAAATACGAGAAATAGATTCCATCGAATGCCATCTATCAAATACTTTGAGATGCAATATCTGATCTGCTCATATATAATCTTATATGACTATATAGGTTCATATATGATTATATGATTTTCAGTTTAAATTATAAGATATGTTTGCAAAATAATACGATTAATAAATTTATTTATAAGAACTATAATATATATTATATAACAGTTTTTTTTTCACGAATTATTACAGGTAAAATTTCACTGTTTACGAAAATATTCAATAAAAATTAATATGTCAATTAAAAAAGATAGATAGATAGATATACTTTATTTCACTCCCCTTCCGGGATTGGAAAGGCGTTTTTTTTTTCAGGAAAAACGTTCCCAAAAACCTTTACAATTATACTTTCAGTCATTATCCACATACATTTTACATGGCGTTTTACAGGGACGTACCCAACCCTTTACACATATACCCGTAACCCATTTTATTCGAAACCTGGCCTTTGGGCGACCTTACAATACTACTATTACCCTCCCTACCCCTTCCAGTGCCTTCTCTCCGGCCCCTCCCCTTGGTCCGCTTCGTCCTCGTCCGTGTCCATCAGTAGTTTTTCTTCCATCCTCTCCGCGATCTCCTCTGCCGACCTTCTTGTCCTCCCACTTTCCTCTTCTCTCTTTTCTTTTCTCTTTTCCTTCTCCTTTCCTTCTTTGATCCTTTTCTCCACCGACTTGTTTTCATCTATCTTCACCTTCATTCTGCTTCCTTCTTTCCTCCTTGCTTCCAGTACTTTCCATTTATCTTCCTCACTTCCCATCTTTACCAGAATTGTTATCCATTCTCTTCTCTGCTCTATCATGTTCACCTCCTTCACCTCCATCTTCACTTTAAGTCCTTCTGTAAATAGTTGCTTCACCTTATACTACTTCCTCCCCATCTCTCCTTCTCGACCCTAATTATCACATTCTTCCTTCTTTTTTCATCATCGCTCTTTTCATAATCTTCATACCACCATTTTCTCTTATATACCTTATCCCTTCTCTCTTCACTCTCGTCTCTCTTCCTTTTACCTAAACTTTGCTTCATTCTGTATACCTTTCTTTTCACCCTCTCCTCTTTCAGTTCTTTTATTTCCTCCTTAAAGTCCTTCATCATTTTTGCTGCTCGCCCTTCCACTATCATCTCTATCGCCTCCCTGTCAATTATTATTGTTCCTTTGCACTCCATTTTTCTGTCCATCTTTTCCTTTCCTTTCCTCTTGCGATATCTGTAAACAAAATTTAGGTTACTATTTATTCCCTCTGTTTAGCACATCACTGTGCTCTCTTGCATTCTTCTCCTCTCCAAGTCCGCCATCCGTTTCTCTCTTTCACCTTTGCTGCCTATCTTTACCTTTGATCCATCCGCAAACAATTCTTTCAATAATCACCGCTTACTTTCTACTACCGCTCGCTTCGTCCCACAGCTCGCCTTTACTGCCGCCACGTGCGTTTCTTACATGTTCACCTCGCTCTATCGATCCCTTCCTTTGATCTCTCGATCTCGCCGCTTATACGTCGCACACGTTGCGAAGACGCGTGGTCTTTTCTGCCACTCTCGCCTCTGGTGCCACCTCCTCCATCGCCCAAGTTCACCGTCATCCTAACCTCTCTCTCAGGCCTCCTCATCTCGAACAGATTTCTGCCGTCCTGCTTTATTTTCCACCTCGCCTCCATTTACTCCACCTCCTTTCGGCTTCCATCACGCTTACCTTTCTTCCTCCACGTTCCCTCTCCTCTATAAAACCTTTTTCCGACACTCTTTTCCTCCTTTTCTGCGCTCCACCTGTTCTCCCGCCGAGGGCTACGGGGGAAGTCCCATAGCCCATTTATATGAAAGTGAGATTAGTTTTATGGTTATTTCTTTAGAATGTGTCTATTATACAGTACTGTTCAAAAGTCTGAGATCACCTGCTAAAAGCATTCGCTAATTTCAAACATCAGTAGCTCAGCGCCCGATTATCATATATGATCCGAATGAAAAAACAAGCAAATTGAAAAGAAGATTGAGCTTTTTTTGTCGCGCTGTAATCATGTAGATATTATATCATTTTCTCTTTGAACTACATTCAATTTGTAGTACTAATGTACTAATGTAGTATTTTGCATATTTTTGTTTTGTATCAAATAGCTCCCGTTTTTGTGAAAATGATTAGAGATAAAAATTGTAAAAAGTATTTAAAAGCTTATTTTTTCAGCTTTATTTTTATTTTTTGTTTTCTTTCACTTTTTTCACATATTTAACTTTTTTAATTCAGAAAGTTGCACCTCGCAATTATCTATTTATTGTCTTATTTTATCAAAAGATTTATAGTTGTAATATAAAAATTAAATTTGAAATTTGCTATTTGCCTTTACTTATTTCTATACGATAACTAGCTTGATACCCGTGCTTCGCTACGGTAACACACATTTTACCCCTTTTTACCCCGTTAGGAGTCGAATTTCTAAAAATCCCTTCTTAGTGGGTGCTTACGTCATGGAAGGAATATACTTTCCAAATTTCATGTTTCTAGGTTTAAGGGATTGGGCTAGTCAGTCGGAACATTCGATTATATATATGTATATAGATTCAACTACTGATGTTTGAAGTTACTGAAGTTACTGAAGTTACTGAATGTTCTTGATAGGTGATGTTGTAACCGGACGGTACTACAGGTAGGTACGATTCACGTTGGGTGTCCTTCAATTCAACGGTCGCCACTCGGTTTGACCTTGGATAACCAAGAAGGTAAGTATCTATGGTTTCTTGAATCATCAATCTAACTAATTATTCTTCTTTTCAGGTTCCCGCCATGGATGGATCATCGCCGTCGCTGACTCCAGGATCATCGCTACTATCGCCTACCAGGATCAACGAGGGACTTCGATGCCGATGGATCGACGCCGATGGATCAGGTAAGTGGAAGGTAAGTAAAATCGATAATTCTTGAAATTATTTATGCTATGATTGAATAATTTATTTAATATAATTGATTCGCACAGATGGTTGTTCACAAATCTTCAATTTGTACAAGTTGTTTACATGTATTGTTGAGCACAAGTGCCCTTTCGCCTAACGGCGCATAATTATTATCGGTAATGCAATACTGTTCGCTAGTGTAGAAGCGAATGTTAACGCGTTTCGCGGGCGTTCCCGTTTGTTACGGATGTCGAAGTGTATTATTTACGCGCTCGGTTTACGTTCGCGGGACTTAGCGCGACGACGAGTATGCTACGTGATTTTATGTTACCGCTCCGACGATCCACGAGAGACTGCCCCGAGCAGCCCGTCTCTCCGTGGCTCCCCACTACCGCGCTCGGTCCCCACTCCGACGCGATACCAACTTTCTCCTTCGAGAAAGTTCGCAACTGCGTAGCTGATTACGCGATTTCCCCGTGCGGACGTTCTAGAACGTTCCCGTGGAAATTTCCATGGGTTTCGCGTTCCGGAAGTTTCCCTTCCTTGATGCCGGTGCACCGGGTTTTCACCGCTGGCGGTTCTTGTTCGACGTTGACGCCGACCTATGCGCACGCCTTAAAATGTGATACTATTAACGTTCCCGGACGACTTCCCCGTGGAAGATGTCCGGGTGCATCACACTATGTCCGCCGTTGACGCCGATCCTATATGACTAATTCTGAGGAACTCGTACGCTCGGTTTCGAGTCCTTTTCTCGCAGATGATGTCTAGGTAGCGAAATTGCGGACGGTCCCCAATTTCGCTTCCACGTCGTCGGGCCTTGACACCGACCTGATTTTGGATTGCACCAGGTACCGTGCTTCAGTCAGGAACCGTTTGTTCCCGTAGATAACGTCCCGTCCTCGATTTTCGTACCGGGTGCCGGATCTCGACGCCGACCCGTCCTGCTCGTGTACCAGGTCTCGGGCACGCGTCATGGGTGACTTTTCCCCGTGGAAAGTGTCCGGTTTCTTAGTTCGCGAACGCGTCGTCTGACTTCGACGCCGCCCTACTTATCGTGTGAGTTGCGTCTCGAGGATGTGTCATGAATACCCCTTTCCTGAAGATTGTGTGTGTCTCTTGCCTCAACCTCGCGTCTTCGCGCGCCGGTCGCGAGCGAATCAAGAGTAATAATGCTCTGTGTGTGAGCCTAAATGATACTTAACTGATAGATTTAACTGGCGTTGGCCATCTTGACCCTCTATCGCGAGAAGTTATTATCTTACTTATCTAAACCTACATACGAATACGCCGGACTAGCACAACTTCGTAACTCAACTATCGATATTGACCACCCATCTCCTGCCCCATTGTCGGCGTTGGAGTTCTCCCTTCTGGGAGGACTCTCGAAAGTCGTCTGAGGGCCTGCCTCTCGCCTCCGCCACCGCGCTTTGTTGCGCTGGTTCTCCAGTCGTTACCTCCGGCCCTCTCGGCTGTCTTCGTGACGCATACGGCTGTAATGTCAGACTTTTGAGCGGTACTGTATAGACATATTTTAACATTTAAAATGTTGAATGTATTCAGCATTTACATGCAATTACAAGTGCAAATAGTATTTTTTGTAATTGCAGTAATATTAAAGTTAATAAATTAAGGACTCCTGCTACACACAGACACATTTCTTTGCCGGGTCACGGAAAATGAGAGAACGTTTACGATACGGTTTACGAAGAAATAGTTTATCTTGTTTGAATTTTTTGGGGATAATTTTTTGATGTTTTCTTCATTATTAGATTTATTCCTTTGCATTAGAAGTTTTCTTTATTTGACATTGCAATGTCGAATTTTTCGATATTGGACATCGTGTCATGCATTAAGGTCCAACCTGAAAATAACCATATAATATATAATTTGATTTATTTTCCTTGGGTATTAATTTTCTGTTCGCTCATGTCTCGCAAAGCAAAAGAGAATTAAAGTAGAAAATATCTATGGCTAATATAAAACAATATTACTGGTTAATTACTGGTAAATAAAAAAGATGTAGACTTTTAATTTTTCACCATTTTTAAATAATTTTATTTTGTGCAGAAAAAAAATAAAAAAAAGTGAAAAAAAATTAAAATTACCAGATTTGTTAATAAAAAATACGTTGTTTTTAAAATTAAATAACTTTATAATTTTTTTATACTAAATGTAATCTAAAAAGTTATTTTATAATTGTTATAAATAATCCATACCATTGAAAAATTCAGAAATTAATCAACAAGGTTTCTTACACAGTTAAATATGTTTAACAAATTTTCCCCATATTTTTCAGACACTTTTTTAAAACAAATGTTTTTTGTTTAACCCGGTGTGGTCACACCTCCTAAAAATAACGTAGTGGTCACATGGGGTCCAATGGACCCCACAACAGTTGCCATTTGCGTTCTTTTTGATGTATCAACTCAAACCTTGAACTAGAATTTAGTTTATGACTTTCTCTTTATAATCCAATAATTTAAAAAATTTTTTTATGTTAAAAAAACGCGAGAAAAATTTTTTTTTCGAGAAATTTGACTTTTTTTATAAAAATATTTATCAAAATTTTTTTAGATAGAGCAAAAAAACTTCCTGCGTTTTACTCTCAAAATAGTATACTTTTAAGGGGAAAAAAAAACCTGGGGTCCACTGGACCCCATGTGACCATAACGGGTTAAAATAAATTTTTTTCTATTTGTCCAAAAGCTAAAACTTTGAAACAATTCACGTTTATTTTGGACCTATAAGTCATATTTTTGAAATAAAAAAACAGGCGGAGCTAAACTTTAACAGTTATAAAGATTTTCAGATATTTTGCCTTATAAATTTTAACGTTTTACTCCGTCCGTTTTTTTATATCATAAAAATGTGACTTACAGATCCAAAAATAAACGTGAAATTTTTCAAAATTGTAATTTTTAGGCAAATAGAAAAAATCCAATTCCTTAAAAAGAAATTTTTTTCTTCAAAAAAAAAAATGTTTGAAAAATATGGGAAACATTTCTTTAAAATATTTTAGTCTGTAAAAAACTTTGTTAATTTTCTTTTGAATTTGTCAAGGGTATGTGGATTATTTATAATGGTAATTCTTCACATCGATTTCTGTGCTGGGGTATCTAAACTGAAGAATTACCATAATGATATTTAATTTTTATAATTTGATGTATTAAAATATACAGAATTTTTTTCAAAATTTTGCAGGTGGGACTTTGATGTTATACAAAATAATTAACAATTTGATTGTAAAATGTCATCTGATATGGCATGAAATGGCCCCTCCCCCATAATATTATACAGAATATATTTTTAAGAGAGATGAATGTAAGAAACTCTTATTAATATATGTAAATATTACATACCACCATAACTATGTACTTTTACTGCATGCTTAGTCCAGTCATCATCCTTGAGATTTTTAATAATTTTTTTCATCGCACTTGAACTTTTCACATCGCAATTTGGCCATAAGATTTGTGTTGTAATTTCGTCCCTTATAACTTTATCTAAATTGTCATAATTTTCGATGAAATCCTTATCGACAAACCAAATTCGGTATCCAACCGCGAGTTTATTATGTTCATTTACAAAATCGACGAGAACACAGTTGGCATTGTCCACTTCGACCATTTTGAAACGTGTAAAAAACAATACTTCAATTCTCGAAAGCGATAGGACAACAACAAGCACAATGATATATCGCATTAGTTACACTATTTCCTGCAATATTAAACGAGTTGTCGGGCAAGAAGAACAAGAGAACTGTATCTCTTTTCCTGCGACCTGTGACTCGTGACTCGTGGCACAAGCTCGAGCATGCAGCCGCGCGAAACAAACGAAAGTAGCGCGTCCGTTAAGGATAAAGGCCATTGCACATGGAAAAGTTTTAGTCATAATTGTAAGGCCGCGGCGTAAGCAAATCGACCAATCACAGTCAAGCATTCTTACAATGTAAGAAGAATATTTAACTGTAATTAATTGATCAATTTGCTTACGGCCCTACGATTACAACTAAAACTTTTTTACGTGTAATGGTTTTGACCACGGTCGTATAAACAGGTCTGGACACTCGCGAGGGGGGAAGCCAAGAAAATCAACATGGCGTACCTCGACCGGGTTCAGAAGCGACACGAGTTCTTCCGATCTGGCCGACTGGTACATTGCTACTAACGAAGCAACATCATCCATTCGTGTGGCGAACGCGCTTTTTTAAAGCTTAACGTATATTACGCTCATTTTTATTGAAAAAAAAAAAAACGGGTTTTTGCGTACATATAAGTTGGAAAACATGAAACGCAAATCTTATAAACCATACTTGAAATATAGTCCAAAAACTTACTGTGCAGGCAGTTCTGCGTGAAAATGTTGTTGAGAATGCCACATCTTACGAACGTTTTATTTATAAACATTGTAACGTGACAAACCGCGTCCGCTACCCGGACGGGCTCGGCCGAGGGGAAAGTCGGGGGAGCTTCCTCGCTTGAAGCGGGGGAGGGCAATTGCGTTACTATTAATTAGTTTTTAAGTTTTTTAAGGGGATCGCCTGTAGTGACTGGGACATTGTATGTAACGGCCGTGAGCCGCCACGAGGGAGAACTCGGAGGACCAGGACCGAGGGACGTGGCTGCCTGTCGGGTCGCACCCGGACCTCCTCGCAAGCAGCATCAAACGCCGGCGCCTGAGATCCGACCACAACTCTACCGCCCCCGCAGTTTAAAACCGGATACTTCTGGGCGAGACGTCCTGACGTAGTGCCAGAGAGGCCAGGGTGCCGAGGCGCTGCCCAAGAGAACGCACAGCCTAAGGGACTGCCGGCGGACGTGGCCATGGCCCAGCCAGCCTGGCCCACGCAACGCCGGCCCAATCATCGCGGCCTGGACAGCCGGATTAGTTTAAAAGGGCCGCGCCAAGGCGGATGGAGTTCGAGCAGCGCCACAGCATAGAAGCGGCGCTGGAGACGGGGAGTAACGCTAGGATAGGCGGACACACGACCGGCACGCTGCTGCGCAGGCGCGGGGAACCGGCGCAATCCTGGCAGGCCACTGTCTCCTCATTGTCGTGCCGGACCGAGCGAGGAGGACACCTGGGAACTGCCGATCCGGGCCTCCGGCGAGGGACATCGTTTGTGAGGTCACCACTCTGGCGTCCCCGCGGTATTGAGGATTCGTTCGCGGCGACGGCCCCGATCGCGTAGTAAGTTACCTTCTTGCGATACCTTCGACTGTCTCTTGCGATATATTATCGGCAGAAAGAGCGTCTATTGTTACCTTGCGCTCTACCTGGTCGAAGGCTGGATCGGAATCCACAAAGGGGCCCCACCGAGAGCGAAGCCTCACGTAAGTAAAGATTACATGAGCCCTCCCCGAGAACGCCGTCACGGTCGACAGTCACGCGTCGTATTAATGTAGTCGTGAGTGAATGGTCGCGGATTAGTGTTGGAGTCATTTTGCGTATTTCGTACGGTATGCGTGATAATTTCGTGCCGCGGATGTTGTGTAGATGTATGATATTGCGTTTTGTAGGATACCCTGGGGTAAGACCGTCGAGCCGTGGGATTGGCGCGGGGCCGTGGAATCACCGAGTTTTGTTGTGAGTCGGGAGCGAGTAAAACGGGAAATTTCGGGATTCGCGCAGCAAGCCGCGGAATCGTCCGCGACTCAGGTCGTTTGGTGTCGGGGCGAGGACGATCGTCTGCCGACGGTTCGGCATGGCGAGGCCAACTGCCGAGAGTTGGGTAACGTGCGGCGAGGACGCTCGTCTGAAACGGGGACGCTCGTCTACGTATCGTTAAGTCGGTGCGTGTTATTCGGATTCGTAAGTGTTTCGTGATTATTGCGTGGGTTACGTCATTGCGTGAATCTTTCGTGAGTATTTGTGAGTATTTCGTGGGTTAAGTCGTTGCGTGAGTATGCGTGAGTATTGCGAGTACGCGTGTGTGTAAGTCGTTGCGTGAATATTCGGATTCGTGGATCCTAACTCGGACATTATTCTGTCTTTCTTATCGCCGATTCGAATATTATTCTATTCACTTTATTTCTGATTATTCTGTCTCTCTTATCGCCGATTTGAATATTATTCCATTCACCTTATTCCTGACTTCAAACATGTTTTTCAATCTCTGACCACATTTCTGTCTCTGATTTCATCTATGTTATATCTCTGACTATATTTCTCTTTCTGATTTTAAATATATGTTATTCTATTTCTACTAAGTTGTGTCTGCTTAATTGTGTTACGCCTCCTCTCCAAATCTCCACGAAAAAGAAGCTATGGTATCGCCCTGAGGTATCGTCGGAGATATCGCGTTATATAGGATATTGTCCGGTGGTGCGATTAGTCGCACCTGGCGCCCAATTATTTTGTGTCTCCGTTTAACTTCGCGTTCTGTCAATCCACGATTGCCCTCCCCCGGATTGCGAGACCGGGGGAAAAGGCGTCGCAACATATTTTATATTATTCTTGCAATTACAAAAGAATTTATATGCGAAATAATAGTATTATAAAAACAATACACGGTACGTTTCTAAGTATAATGAATATACTATGTGTCGTAAATGTAAGTGGAGAAAAGAAACACGTAATTAATAATTATAACGTATTTCTTTATTTATTTGCACATTAGTTGCACATTTCGGGCCGATTCCTGAGGCGACGCCGACGCCTCCTATACCCCCACTACCGCTCGAGGCTCAGCGGCCGAGCCGCCGATCGCTCACGTGACGCGTCATCTCAGGAGCGTCGCGCGTGCTATAAGCATGATGGAACTGTAATCTCCTCCGAATAATATTAAAATGTTAGTTATATAGACGGTTAGAATATATAATTATAATTAGGACAATAGTTTCCGCGCCACCCATGAGGGGTGCATGATTGCTGACGCGTTTTTTTTAAGTGGTATCCCCGGTAGGCTTACTCTACTAAAAAGATAATATGTATTTTTCTTTTTTTTCTTTGAATGATAAAGTAATCACTGCGCACTGCGCAGAATGCATTTTATTTGCAATTACTGCGCTTATTGCAGAATGCATTTCTGTTCCTCTTTATTTTACTCTCATCACTGCGCACTCTTAATTAAGCATATCTATCAAAGCAATCTATCTTGCTTTACTCTGGAAGAATTTTGATTTCCCATAAATATTAAATGTATATATGTGTCTATATGAATCTTATTTTTATACAGATCCCAAGTTTGCTAAACGTGTAGCAAATGCTGCATTAAGAAGAACACATGACACTTTCCAGACCCAAGTAGTCTCTGACAATTTAAGCGAAGATGAAGAAAGACAAGAGGAGGAAACGGAGGGAGATGATGAATCAACCAAAGAAGGTACGTACTTTTGAAGATCTTTGATCAGGTATAGATGGTATAAATCTGTGTTGTTTGTGATCTTTTCATAGTATTAATATCTTTTCTCAAAGTATTCTATTTTGTTTTTGATCCTCTTAGGTGGAGCGAAGTGGAACTCAGCAGCGACTTTACTGCTGTTGCACGAATATAGTGAGAAAGAAAGTCTTTTTAAGTCTGGGAAGAGGGCCCACAGATTTTACTGGGAAGAAATTGACAAAATAATGAGATCAAAGGGATATACATTCTCTTGGGGACAGATTTCTTCAAAAATGGACAGCCTGAAGAGGAGGTATAAAAAAATTAAGGATGCATCTAAACAAAGTGGCAACGGACGTATTCCTAACTGGGAATTTTATGAGGTGAAAAAAAAATGTTTTTATTGCAAAACATGTATATAATTTGGAAATATTTATATACGGAAGTATATTTTGTCATATTTCAGACCATGGAAAAGATTTTTGGGCAACGCCCTTGGGTGACTCCGTTGAGCACTGCGTCTAGCAGTGGGCCGAGCAACGATACTTCAGACTCTGTCTCATCATCAGTATTAGACACAGCGTCATGCACTTCTCAAGGAGGTAATATTTGTTAATTGCAGATACTTATCAAAGTATGTTATAATGTAATTACTAGACTTCGGGTTATATGCAATTTGTATATAATCTGAAGTCTACTAATTACATACTGTTTTTGTCTTGCAGACAAGAAAAAAAAGAGCAGGGCCGAGGAGCTCGCAGATGCTATCTATAGCAAAATTAAAAGTGACAGGGAGGAACATTATCTTAAAAAGTTGGAGGCAAAGGAGAAGTTGCATAGACAGTCTGAAGAAAGGAAAGAAATTCGACACAAAGAGAAGATGGCTATGAGAACTCAATTTTTACAGCTTCTGGATGCTCGTCTGAAGGTAATTGATGCTGCGGAAAAAACAACTATGGACTGTGATATAGAAAATACCCAATACCTTGGACCAAGCTCTTATAATTAAGACAGTACAACTGATAAGTGATTATTAGTTTTATTATTTTGTTAGTTTTTGATCTCCTTGTCTTTCCTAAGATTATCTTTAATTTTGTGTCACTACGGCTCATTATCAACTATGCTGCTGCATAGCTAGCAAGCTAGGCTGCTTTCGCGACAAAACCAAAATAATCCTCCGCTGTGATTAGTCAAATCTGAAATTTCATTGAATCTCATTGAAAATTTATTCAATGAAATTTCAGATTTGACTAATTACCGCGCAGGATCATTTTAATCTGGATTATTTTAATTTTTTTGCGAAAGCATCCTAGATATTGCCTACAATTTTTAAGTTCCACCATAATGTGGAAATATTTTTTACCAAAGTACATGATTATTATTATGCCAAATATATTTGTGCCAATATATATATTTTTGTTTTTGACATTAATGGACAAGTCTTACATTTCATTCTATGAACTCATTTGTGTGATCTTAAACTATGTCACATGTTGTATCTGTGCATATTTTTTTTATTTGTTTATATTATATCGAAGCCATTGATTCAGTTGTTTTTATTTCTTTTATGTTATGAAGAAATGTAATGCTTGTAGAAAATCTTGTAGGGAAATCTTTGAAGTCAAGTTTAGGTAAAAGTGTTATTATTATATAATTGTACAGATGGAGTCATTATTAATGCCTTCCTACCTGAAGATAGTGCTAAAGTTTGATATTCAATAAATTATTTTTTATAAAAAATGAGTTTAATCAAATAAATTTTCTTATTGGATATCGGACTCGAGCGGTTATCTTAAAATGGAAAGATATTAATTGTACATACACATGTAATGACTTCATCAATCAGTATTACCAGTTTTAATTTTATTTTATTATTAAAAAATGTAAACTAAGATTTTCAAGGTTTATCTAAGGCTAACACTTATTCTAAGATTGATATTATTATATAAGTTTTGATATTCATTTCCATTTTGTACATAATAATGATAAATTAATGTACGAGTGTTATTTGTAACTAAAGAAAGAAAAAGAAGGTATAAGAAATAAAATGTCATGTGAAAGATTATCCTATAAATTTCAATGTATTATTATTGCATAAAATCTATAAATATAAATATATAAAAATATAGAAAATTATAAAGTACAAACATGGAAAGTATAAAGAGGTAACACATTACTTAGAAATTGAACCCCACGTAACTAATCTCAAATTATTCTTGTATTGGCGGAAGAGATAATGCAATTCTGTCCCTCTTTGCATTAGCTGCATGGGTCCTTGCTATTGGAGATATTTGTTGATAAAACGGCGCTACTCGCTACTGAGAACCGTTCCAAAATTCATTTTACTGACGATGCTGCTTTACTGACCAACGTTCCGTATTGTGACAGTACTGGCAGTACTGTCAGTGAATTTCGGAACGCACCCCAAGATCACGCTACCAAGTTCTTGCATCTTCGACCCTTGAGATCCAAGCACGCAGTTAACGTTGCTGAAGAATTGTCGAAAATCTTTTTTACATGGGGAGCCCCGACTATTTTACAGAGCGATAACGGTCGAGAATTCGTGGCTGCAGTAATACACGAACTTGTTTCCATCTGGCCTCACTGCAGGATTGTTGGGCGTCCACGACACCCACAGAGCCAAGGTAGTGTCGAAAGGTCAAATGCGGACGTTGAAAACATGTTAAGAGCCTGGATGGTCGATAATGATTCGACAAATTGGAGTCGTGGTTGCTACAAAGTCCAAGTAAGCTCTCACATATACAATTAAATTAATATTGTGTTGTTGAATACATACTTGAAAATTAACATACTGTAAATATTGATTTTAGTGGCAAAAGAATACATCGCGACATAGAGTCATAAACAGAACCCCGTACGAAGCTCTACTTGGACCAATAAAAAGCGGTATAAGAAATACGTCTTTGCCTGATGAAATTTTAAATTCGCTTCAGACAGAGGAAGACTTGGAGCAAGCTCTCGAGGAGCAGAATGTACAATTGAACGCGAGGTAATTGACTTAAAATAAATATAATAGAACTAGTTAAATATAATTGTTTGGGAGCACGCGGTAGCGCGGTGTAGCGCGAGGTAACGGGACGATCACAAATAACGACACAGCAAGTAACAGAAAAATAAAGTTTGTATTTACAAAATGTACAGTGTTCTTTCTTTACAGCGAAGAAAGCGATGCCGTGAGAGCGCACAAAAGTTATACGGCAAAGGGGTGAAAGCAAGCGCGTGCGACTATCTATGCAAAAGGCGGTTTAAGTGGTATAGAAAAGCGGTGTACTAGCGGTGATCTGCGAGCAAAAACGATTCCGCGGCGCAGCGGCGGTCCTTTTAACACCTCCGAGGCGAAACTCCCTCCCGGCAGATTTCCCAGAATTTCGAGAGGGTGATTGGCCATCGGGGCCCTACGTCACCGTGTGGACGTCACCGTTTCACGTGACGGCCCGACGGGAACGTTACTTGTTTTTGATCGCTCTGTTTATAGCATGGATCTTTCCTTTGTGAGAGCGTTGTTGTTTGACTTTATTTGCGCGCCCGGTCAGCCGTGGCTGTGTTATTGCTAACAATTAGCGAACTTTCCGGAATGTAACGAAAGATCCATGCTATAACGTGACGAAAATTATTTTTTTGAAGCGAAATTATTTAGGCGATTATTTTATGGTAAGCGTGCTTGCGCTGACATGCAACCGAAAGCAGTTTTCGAGATGCCAGTTACCGCGATCTCAAACAATAATGTAATAGAACTCATGTAGCGATTTGAACTTTAGTGTTGAACAGTGCGAAGACGTAGGCAAGAGGAAGAGGGTACGAGAGGATGAAGAAGAGGAGGGAGAGGAAACACGGAAGAAGCGACAGATAGACCGAGCAGTATACTTTGCACAAAGTGCAAAATGGAAATGCATAGCGACCGCGGACAGGCTACTATCTGTTCATTGTGCGCTAGGGGCGAACAACTACTTGACACTCGGTCAAATTGTTTTGAGCGTCAAAAGGCAGAAGCCGAAAAAATGGTTACCTTTTCGAGTATCACTTTTCCACCCCTTCAGATCAATGACACCATTACATTATCTGTTCCCGCTGTTGACCGTGGGCCTCTAGATTTTAATAACATATTTGACGTTGTAACTGATAAAAAAATGACGTATATCAAATTGGAACTAAAAATGGAGTATTGAAAGAGTGGTTCCCCCGTACTGAAATTGCAAAATCGGGCACTAATCTTATTAACATTGCTGAGATTCCCGAAAATGTTCTTACTTTGAGGGAAGCTGTTGCGAAGCAGTCGGCAAGTGGTGGACAGGGATATAAAAAATGCTATTGCAAAATTGCTAAAAATCAGTGTCAGACAAATAGATGTGCTTGTTTTAAAGCAAAAATCCTTTGCAATTTGCGTTGCCACAGTAGCTCATCTTGCATTAACAAATAGTAATGTAGTGATAATTGTTTAGTAAATAAATTGACAACGCAGTGACAAGCATTTCTCTAATCGCCTAAATCGCGCCAGGCCGTTAGGCGAAAAGCCGACATCTCGTCTAACAAGCTGAATTTTTCAGGCCATTAGACTATATTGTCGTCGATTACCCTATCGGGCGGCATTTAGCTAAACGCCTAGGCTTTTAGATAAGTGGCTAATTTCGCTATCGGGCTACGACATGTATAAATTATAAAATGCAAGGTTAAAACTTATTATGAGGTAACATTATACATGTAACTTCGAATTATATATATAGATACCCAGCAAACATTTTGGTTGTGGGATGTTGCCAAAAGGGAAACAAATGCCAGCAAAACGATAATGCCAAAGCCGGAGCCTACTGTGTCCGCAATTGCTCTCCATATACACGAAATCTTAAGAACATATTCTGCAGTCATATTGACGACAACACCAAAGCAAATCTGACAACAACATTACGACGTCAGATTGACACAACAAATTGAGGACAGATCTGTTTCTTGCAAAGCGGTAGCCGATTGGCACCAAACGTAGACCAACTCTGTCCCAATAAATGACGAAAGATTTACGCTATACAAGGAGCAGGTCTGTCGCCAAACATGTCGTCAGATTTGCACCAAACGTAGACCAGATCTGTCACCAGACAGGCCAACAAAATGGCGCCAAACGCAGACCACATCTGTTTTCAAAAGCGACGCCAGATCGGCAATAAACGGAAATCAAATCTGTCGCTAGAAGCGACAATAGATTGACGACAAATTTGGTATTCCTAAAGTTTGTATTTGCACATTCGGTATTCCATACCTGCAGAGAATTGGTTACACTTATTACAAATATATAAGTTTTAGCTGGTTTTCACGCTAAGATATTTATCTTAGCGTGCAAACCAGCTAAAACTTATATATTTGTAATAGGTGTAACCACACACAATTCTCTACAGGTATAGAATTCCGACTATGAATACGGACTTTAGGAATATCAGATCTGTCGTCAATCTCTACCTAACTTAAAGTGAAAAGGAATGTGATTAGAATTATTATATATTATATATTTATACACTTACATAAAGTTTGTTTTATATTTAATAATATTACATATATGAAAAAGTACACTCAACTTTGATGGTTAACACCCAAATTTGAGTGTTAACACTAAACTTACGCCCAAATTTGACACTCAAATTAACACTCAAATTTGGGTGTTAACCATCAAAGTTGAGTGTACTTTTTTATAAGGGTGTGGAGGGGATGCGCTGCTAGCGCATGCCCAGGGGCCATATTCTGTTCGTCGTCAGTGCTGTTAACGGTGTCGGCGCAGCTTCTACACGATCCAAAAAACCTGCGCAACGACGCTTATCGTACCGACAGTTATCGGTAGGTAAGAACGGAATACAGGCTCAGCGCATCTCCTCCAGTAGAGACCCTTTACTAGAGACTGGCCATTCGAGGATTCCGCGTGATTGGTGCACGTGACTTGAGCCCACAAAATGACAGCGCCAATAAGGAACGCTGCTCACCGAGCGCGAACGGGGATAAAATTTGGATTGAAATACGCTTGCACTCTGAGGTTGGAGTCACACGGCATGTATTTTTCGCGTAACGCGTAACCGCGTAATCAATTAGAAGCGTTTCGCATTTTCGGTTATGCATATTCGCGTTTTTGATTGGTTACGCGATACGCGTTACGCGGGAAATATCAGTCCATGTGACGCACCCTGAATGTATGGTGCTATCGGTGATGAATGATGTATAAACTAATTAAGTAAATAATGATGTAAATATATATGAATATAGTGATGTATAAATGTATGTCCTGAAAAATGTTTCGTAAGTGAAATAATATCGTTAAATAATAAATAATTAATTGATAGTAATCACAAATAATATAATGCCAAAAGAAAAAAAATTGTTTAGTAATTATTTTTATTTTTGTTTTTATTATTTTTATAGTCGGGATGTAAGTCAGCCTGACTGGCAGTAATTTATTTATAAACGACGTTTCGACCCTTACTTTGGGTCCTTTTCAAGTTTAGATAATTAACAAAGCTGAAACAACAATTAACAAACTTAAACGCAAGCTCGTAGAATGCACCAAATAAAATTACGTCATTGTGCATCAAATATATATAATACAATAATTAAAAACTTACATAAATCATTGTGCGTCAAATTACGTTAAAATTGAGTCATGCGGGTAAAATTCGTTGGAAGAACATGACAATCCCGCTTGAAAGACGAAAGCTGACTAATATATACGTCAAGAGCGATCGCAATCAAATAACATATATAGAAGGTGAAGTTAGAGAGAAAACAAAATACGGTCATAAACGGTCGGTAAATTTTCGGTATCTTTCTGGGAATTGATTGCATCTTCATGCTTTTTTATAAACAACATTTCAGAAATTTCGCGTTTTTTGAGATTCTGTTCCCTATGTAAAATTTTGGCCTCATGCCATTTAAAATCGTGATTAAAGTCTAATCTATGTTTGCTAACGACTGAGTGCTGATTGTGATGCCTGCTAATATCAGAACGATGTTCTTTTACTCTAGTTTCCAAATGCCTTTTGGTTTGGCCAATGTAGCATGCATTGCAATCAGCACACTCCAACTTGTACACAACACCCGTGCATTTATTAATGTTTAGTCTGTCCTTCCCTTTTTTGATTAATGCGTCCATTTTCTTCGGAACCGTGTACATGGTGCTTAAGCCATAGGTGCCGAAAATTCGACGAAGATTTTCACTAAAGCTTTTTACATAGGGAATGGGTACATAATATTTTAAATTCATATGTCTGTCGTCATCAACAGCGTCATCCCCGTTGTACCAACGTTTATTAATTTCCGTCAGTTTTTTTTGTATATGTTTATTCACGATCGAGTCAGGGAAGCAATTGTTAGACAGGATAGATTTCACTAGGCGGATATTCTCATCATAAAACTGTTCATCGGACAGAAGTATTGCGTGGTCCACTAGGTTTATGATGGTATTTATCTTATATTTTAAAGGATGACTGGAAAAATAATTGATGTAACGGCCTGAAAACGTTGGTTTGCGAAACCAGTTAGTAAATAAAAAATTATTCCGTCTAAATACGGTCGTGTCTAAAAAATTCAAACAATTATTTTCTTCCAACTCGTACGTGAATTTTAGACGAGGATGATAGCTGTTAAAAGCGAGCACAATATCGTTAAGTTTCGATTTCGGGATACACATGAAGATGTCATCAACATAACGAAAAAATATGTCAATCGGAAAGTCAAAGGATTGAAGGCAACAAGTTTCGAGATCGTCCATGACGATGTCCGCCAAAATCGGAGAGAGAGGGGAGCCCATTGGGCTGCCAAAGATTTGCTCGTAAAATTCATCATTAAAGGAGAAACTGGTGGAATTCAAAATCATCTTGATGGCAAACAAGAATTGCTCCAAGCTCATCTTGGTCTTTCTCGAAATTGCATCCCACCTTTTTTCAATACCAGTTAAAACGAGCTCTGTGGGGATGTTCGTGAACAGCGCAACCACGTCGAGAGATACAAGAATGTGATCCAGAGGGATGTTAAACTCCTTGATGATCTTCACGAACGACCAACTGTCCTTAATATGCGATTTTGGTTTAGTGACAGCCTTGTCAAGGATGTTGTGTAAATATGTAGCGATATTATATAACGGGCTTCCGACAGCAGATACGATTATACGTAGTGGGTAACCAACTTTATGGATTTTTGGAAGTCCATAGCAACGTGGCAGGTTGCCATTCGTACAATTTAAGGCGTTATACATCTTTATATCAATGATGTCGTTATTTAACCATGATTTCACCAAACAATTCAGATTTAAGGTAATCTTTCTTATCGGATCCTTTTTTAACTTTTTATATGTAGAAGGATCATTGAGTAATGACTCCATTTGACGGGTGTACTCGTGTCGGTCTAATATAACCGTGGTTTGACCTTTGTCAGCATTCGTGACTAAAAGATCCGCGTTGTCACGAAGAAATTTTTTACAGATTGTGTACTGAGATAAAAAATAACGGTCGATAGGATTAAATCTCTTATTTGTTTTAATGAAATCATGTGCAGAATTAGAAACTAAACAGCGCACCTCACTGACTTTTTTATCGTCAATCATGTACTTATTTTGTTCAAAGTTTTTAAGTACTTCTAAGACAATTTGTGAACGATCTTTTTTGATGTTTTGATTGACGGGTAAACCGAACTTACTACCTAAACTCAGCATTTTTAGCACATTGTCAGGAATATGTTTGCTACTAATATTAACGATCCATTTGCTCATGTCGATGTTAAGAAAGGTATCAAGGCATTCATTATGTTTAAGGCGTAGGTCGTTAAATTTTTTAACCAGTCTCTGTTTTGTCCGTTCATTGAATTGTCCGCTATTTTGTTGCGTTTAAGTTTGTTAATTGTTGTTTCAGCTTTGTTAATTATCTAAACTTGAAAAGGACCCAAAGTAAGGGTCGAAACGTCGTTTATAAATAAATTACTGCCAGTCAGGCTGACTTACATCCTGACTATATATTTTTTCTACACTGGTGAATTAATAATTACTATTGAAATTTATTATTTTTATTTTTAGCGCAGGGGTACAATATATGTAAAATAAAATGTGCTCGGGGGGTGGTAGAACCGTTCCCGAATTTGCAAAAGTTCTAATTGTTCGAAGGACCAGAGAAGGTGTGTGTCGTCTCCTCGACGTGAAATTAAGCGAAATAAGCAAAAGCGAATTTGTTAAGCGACTCACCTTTCGGCCGTCGTCACGTGAAAGAATTCGTCCGTTCTTAGGCAGGCACATGCAGCAAGCGGGCTAGACAGAGCAAGCAGGCAGGCAAAAGCAAGCAGAGGCAAGCAGAACAAGCAGGCGAAGCGGCAAGGCAGCAGGCAGGCAAGATTGCACTCTCGGATTGAGCCTTCTGTAGGTTCGAGCGTGCACGAGAGGGTGTGCACCCCGAGACCGTTTAGCGATAAGTGTCTTACGACGTCTTGACCATGAGTGAGTGCTCGCGGTCCTGTAATGTGCCGCGAGCAAGCAGTTTGTCCTTTTCGGCGGGTGCTTTCGTAGAGTGTGCGAGGGCAGCACCGATTGGTGAGTCGCGGAAATATCGATATCAATCCGAGATCCGAGCGATCTGCCGACGTTTTGCGCGAGTCACCGAAATATGGTAATGCACCGATCATCTAATCCTAATTCTAATACTACTACTAATACTGACGAAACTATTTACAAAGGCAAGCGCCAAATGTACCGCCTACCTAAAAATACAACGTATTTTTATTCTAAACTTGACTAGACTCCTCTGGTGAATTGTCCATTGGCAGAGGACACAATTTCATCAGAGGACGAGTGAGAGAGCCATCCGCTGTCCTCACTGTGGCGACCCGAGAGACACCGTCACGACCCGGGTGAAGCGCCACAATTCGACCTCGTCTCTATTGTACGGGAGGGGCGTTCTCATTCTTTAACAAGACCAACGAGTCCTAGAGTACCGTAGACGACGACTTCAACTATTTAAAGCGTTGTTGGAGCGTGCAGTGCAAATACTCGTCCCGCTAACGCTTCCAAAACTGTTGGTGCATGTGCTGAACCAGTTGCCATCGATCAAGTCGGCTCATCGGCACCGGATCCAGGTCAAGATACGGAACAGCTCCGAGGGGTTCCAAGGTGAGGAAGTGCCCCGGAGAGAGTACCCCGAGGTCGTTAAGATCGGAGCTAGTAAGGTATAAGGGCCTGGAGTTCAGGATAGCTTCTATCTGTGTCATGAAAGTGCTGAATTCCTCTACGGTAAGAATCTGCGTTCCTACTACGCGCTTTAGATGGGTCTTTATTGACTTGACCCCCGCTTCCCAAAGGCCACCGAAGTGTGGCGCAGAAGAAGGATTAAACGACCACTGAATTCGTTCCCGCTCTGAGGCGGCTTGCATGTAATTAACGAGCTCTCGCTGAGCTCCAGCAAAATTGGTGCAGTCGCTATATATCCGCGAGCAGCGGCCGCGCCTAGCAATGAAGCGCCTCAGAGCTAACAGAAACGATTCAGTAGATAAGAAACAGGCGAGTTCTAAGTGAACTGCCTTTGTAGCAAAGCAAACAAAAAGACACACGTAAGCCTTGAACGGGGTTGCTCCGCGAGAACGACGATTGTAAACCAAAAAGGGGCCAGCATAGTCGACTCCAGCGATTGAAAAGGGCTTAGCTTGACGTACACGATCCAGTGGCAGATCCGCTATGGGAGGTTGTACAGTACATGGATTTGCCCGGAAGCACTGATAGCAGCGCGACAGACTGCGCTTAATGGCCCGATGGGCCCCAAGAATCCAGAAGTTCTGCGACAAGAAATAATGTAACGCTCGACGTCCCGGATGCAAGTGTAAGCGATGAGTGCGCTCTATTATAAGTTCCGTTAGCCGATGTTTGCTAGGTAACAATGCTGGATGCCAGGCTTCATACGAGATCGCGGAATGTGTTAATCTACCGCCCACCCTGAGGACTCAGCGAGTATCCAAGAAGGGGGCGAGTTTTCGCAGAAATTTGGAGCAATTCTGATTACGTTTTAATCTATTGATGTCCTCTGCAAAACAATAAGATTGTACGAATTTGACGAAAAACAGTAAAGTTGAATGGAATTCGATTTGATCTACCGCGAGAGTTCTATTGCGCGAGTTCGATTCGAGTCGGTTAACGAAGCGTAGACAATACACGAGCACTCGGATGAGTTTGTCCAACGACGAAAAGCGATCGAGAAGCGAATCCACAATAGTGGCATCGGCAGGATCTGTGTTGACGAAAGCGTGAGAATTCGCTTCCTCCTCAGGAAGATCCTCAACTTTCGATGTCGTTGTTTGAGTGGGTTCTAAGTCAATGAGCCACGCGGGGCCAGTCCACCAAATCGAATTAATCACTAAATCGCGGGGAAAAAGTCCACGGGAGCAATGATCCGCCGGATTGGACTCGGTATCGACATGGCCCCAAGCTGAGACCCGTACGTTGTCCTGAATGCGGGCAACGCGGTTGCGAACAAACGTCTTCCACCGATGTGGAGACGAATGAATCCAGGCGAAGGCAACATCGGAATCTGACCAGACATATTTGGCATCAATGGTAAGATGTCCCTGAAGGACTTGACGAACGTACGCAATCAACTTTGAAAGAAGGAGAGCTACACAGAGCTCCAAACGAGGTATTGGAATAGGCCGAAGCGGTGCTACCTTAGATTTAGCGCAGAGTAAGCAAATTACTACACCATCTTGCGCAACAAAGCGTAAATAAATTACGGCTCCGTAACCCAGCTCACTGGCATCGCAAAAGCCATGAACCTGACAACGAACTACATCGCGCGTATCAAATGTGCGAGGAACGCGAAGGGAAGCCAACGCGTCGAACTCGGCTTGATAGCGTTCCCAACTGCGACGTATCTCTGTTGGAGAGTCGTCATCCCAATCCAACTTCAGCGTCCACAAACGTAGTATCAGACATTTCGCAGTAAACGTGAATGGAGCCAGGAATCCCAAGGGGTCGAAAATGCGTGCTACCTCCGACAATATGGTACGTTTGGTACACTTGCAATCCAAAGGATTGACTTGAAATCCGCCAACGAAGGCCTAAGACTTTAAGGAATTGGTCCTCGCTCGATTCAAACAACAACATAGATTGGCTACATAACTGCGGGTCGAGTCCATCGAACGCGGCAGGATGGCTACTCGCCCATTTTCTAAGCTCGAAGCCGGCGCTCCGAAGTAACGATAACAATTGATCTCAAAGCGCGCGAGCCTGTTCCACTGTACAAACACTAATCATGACGTCATCCACATACAGCGCCTCGAACAGGGCAGCGAAAGCCAGAGGATATTTTTCACGGTACTTGAGAGCTAGCTGGAGCAAGCAGTAGATCGCTAAGAACAGGGAGGAAGTGAAGCCAAACGTAGCCGTCTTGAGGAGGTAATCAAGAACAGGATCCGACTCCGAGAAACGCCAGACAAGTTGGTAGTCGCATTGCTCCGGGTTTACCCATATTTGACGAAACATTTGCTTCACATCCGCGGTCAGAGCTACCGGCTTGGCGCGAAATCTAAGCAGAATGGCGAATAGGTCTTGCTGTAATTTCGGACCAATGAGTAATGTGTCGTTTATTGATAGACCGTTTTGGCATCTCGACGAGGCGTTAAACATTACCCGCAACTTCAAGTGGGGGGGGGGATCAGGTTGGAGGAAGGAAGGGTGTAATGACCTGGAGTTTGCGGATGACATGGTGCTGCTGGCGGAGGGGGAAGATGAAATGAGAAGTATGATGGAGAGGCTGGAGAGGTATTTGGATAAGAAGAGGCTGGAACTAAATGCAGAGAAGACCAAGATCATGAGGTTTAGAAAAGAAGGGGGCAAGATGGTGAAAAAAGATTGGCGGTGGAAAGGAAGAAAAGTGGAAGAAGTGAAGGAATTCCGATACCTAGGATATACGCTACAAAGGAATGGAGGGCAAGAGGCGCACGTAAAAGAAAGGGTTAGGAAAGCGGCGGCGGTAATGGGGCAAGTGTGGGGGATAGGGAAGAGAAGGTTTGGAAAAGATTGGGGGAAAAGGCTTTGGCTATTTGATAAGCTGACTGGACGGTAATGGGGTACAGGGTGGAAATATGAGGATGGGAAGAGAGAGAGGAGATGGAGAGGCTTAAAGAAAAATATTTGAGATGGGTGATGGGAGTAGACAGGAGGACGCCGTGGTACTTGGTGTGGGAGAAGTCGCAGAGAGAAAAATTAAGAGGCAGGGCGGGCAGGAGGGCGTGGTGGTTCGAAAAGAGGCTGGAGGAGGGAGGAGGAAGCGAGCTGGCGAAAATGTGCTGGAAGGAGGTGAAGGAAAAAACGGGGAGGAGAGGGGAAACCTCGAGTTGGGAAGAAAGTAGGAGGAATTTTATGAGCGAAAGAGGTTTGTGGGAAGAGGGAGAGGTGGAGAGAGGGGGGAGGAAAAGACAAGAATAGAGGAAATAATGAGGTGGGAAAGGAAGGTTCAAAGAATAGAGAGATGGGAGAAAATAAAAGAGTCAAGGTACAACAAATGGTATAAGGAAGTAAAAGAGGTAGGGATACAGGAGTACCTAAAGGAAAGGTGGGGAAAAAGTAGGTGGAATAGGATTGCGAAATTTAGGCTGGGGAACGAAATGAGGGAGGGTAGTCATTGGGAGGAGGAGGAGAAAAGGATTTGCAGACTGTGCAAGGGAGAGGAGGAAACGTGGGAGCATACGTGAGAGCGTTGTAGGGAATGGGATGAAGGAGGGGGGAGTTGGCAGGAAGCGAGGAGATGGGTGCTGGGAGAGGAGGGAGAGGGGGAATGGTAAATGAGGGAGAACGAGGATAGGAATAGGAAGGGGTACTTGGAGGAATTAGAGGGAGAGGAGGAATGAGGTGTGATTGAGGTGAAAATGAGAGAAAGTGAGTGGAAAGCCGAAGAGAGGGGGCTAGAGGTGGTTCTAACGGGTTTTATAGAAGCAAGAGGAAACGGAAGTCCCTTGCGGAGAGGGTGTGTGTGTGTGTGCGGCGGGTGTGGGTGTGGGCGGATGCAGAGGCAGAAACTCACATCCACACCACCAGGTTAAGTAGGTTAAGATAGTATAAGTTAGGTTAAGGAGGTTGGTTAGCTCTCCGTGCGGGGAGGCGGCGCGCGGCAGGAAAAAGGCATATAGGTTAAATTTTTGTCGTGTGAAATAAACGAATTTTAGCAAATAAATATGTGGAATGCATTTAATTGCTGTTTCTTAAGATTTAAAAAGAGTTGTTTGTACAATTGAAACCCAAATACGTTATTATCCACATTAAAATGTGGAAATAATATATGTGGTCCTGTTTTATTTTTACAATTTCTTGATAACTATAAAAACGAATCATTTCAGTTTTTGAGAAAGTTTTTCCTAAATATGTAAAGAGTTATTTGCACCTATTTTCACTAAATTCTTATTATTTTTAATATGCTTTCGAGAGTTACATTCAGGTTAGGTAACATTTTTGCTGTGTCGCCCGTGTATAAGAGAGAGACAAGAGTATAACTTCAATAATTAATTACTCGACAACCAGACGATTGTTTTCAACTTTGGCATGGACGACAGATTCCCATAGACGAATATTGTCCATAAATTTGAACTAATTCTTATCAAATTGATTTGACTAACCACCCTTCTTAAGTGGTTGCGTTGAGAAAGGGTAGAGGCATGTAAAGGGTTTTGTAAAAGATTTGGGAACGTTCCTTTAAAAAACGACTTTCGAACCCTACGGGGATATGAAATAAAGTTATACAATACAATACACTACCCGCAACTTGGTGGTAGTGCTATCTAGTTTGTACACGCCATGGTGAGGCAAATAATAAATGTAACCATCCAACGGGAATGGATCATTAATTAATTCCATATGACAGCTATGAAGATAGTCTTGCATAAAATTATTGTAACAAATTCTAAACTCGGGATTTGATTTGAATCGGCGCTCGAACGCGCGGAGACAACTAACAGCCATAGAACGCGAGTCGACGAATGTAGGAGGATCCGACGCAAAGGGGTACGAAACTACGAAGCGACCCGAGTGGTCACGATAAGTGGTCTTTGCGAAAATCTCTTTACATCGACGATCTTCTTCCGAACAAGAAGTGTGTTCTGGTACTTCTTCCAATTGCCAAAATTGACCCACTGCGGTCTCGATCGACTCGAGAGTGGTAGCGAACAAGTGCAGGGGTGCTACTTGTAACGACGGAGATACCGCGCCCGTCAAGACCCAGCCAAATATTGTGTTGAAGGCGTCCGGTTTCCCATACCTTTTTTTACGACGACCATCACGTAATACTGCCACAAAAGATTCAGCCCCCAGCAAAATGTCAATATTGCCGGGCGAATAATACTCGGGATCCGCGAACGGCAATCTCTTTAAGTGATTCCACGATTGGACTGTAACCTTACTATTAGGCAACGGCGATGTAATGCACGGTAGAACTGTGGCCTCGATTAGAAAACGAATATCGTCGCGACCGCGTGCACGAATTACGAACGACGTGAGGGCCTTCGTGGTGGCGGCCTTAGCGCGTTCAACGCGAATACTGTAGCACTGTGCTTGGTCCGACGAAAGCCGCCTTTGTGCAGGCAGCTTTCAGTAGCAAAATTGGCCTGGCTCGCGCTATCTAACAATACGCGTACAGGGAACGCGTTGCCGTGTAAATCTATCACCTCTGCTCGGACGGTCGACAACAGTACGACGCTATTGGCGAGACTAGTCATCGTCACGAGCGGTTTATTTTCCGGTTTAAGAACAGTCGCGGTATCCTGGGCGGCAGGAGTCGCGGTTACCGGTCCGGCCGTAGGAGTAGAACTAGACCTCTGCTCGAAATGCTAGAGCGTATGGTGCTTTATTCCGCAGGATCGACATGTCCACGCGGAAGGACAATTCTTCAAGCCATGTCCCGAGCAAAGGCAGTTGAGACATAATTTCAAATCGCGAGCGGTAGAAAGTCTCTCCTTCGGCGTAAGTTGGAGAAACCGAGAACATTTAGATATGTAATGTTGCTCTTTATAGACAGGACAGTCTGTTGTATGAGTCACGAACGACGAAACCGACGCGGAATTTTTCGGCAAAGATGTATGCGGTTGCGAAATACTTGAGGGGCCCGAAACGGACTTGAGGACCCGGCAGTGATCTGAGAGGAATTAATAAGCTGCGTGTACTTAGGTATCTCCTCCATCCGGTGCTGGGATTTGAACTTCTCGCGAAGCGAACGAGGAAGTTTTCCCAGCAAGAATTTGAGAAGTAGGTAGTGTCAAGAGTCCGTAGGAAACCCCAACAGGTTCAATGCCCGCGTATTTTCGGTAAATGTGTCTAACAGTGTGCGCAGGAGGCGGCCGACTCTGATTTCAACGGCTTGGCGTTCAACATTAAATCCACATGGTAATCCGTCAAATCGCGTTTGTTTTGATATCGCGACACTAAGGAGTTGTAAGCTATTGCGTAGTTATCGGCGGAAAGGGGGAGGTTCTTCACGACATTGAGCGCTTCTCCTTTCAATGAGGCCATCAGATATTGGTACTTCTCCATGGAGGAGATACTCCGGTTCTCGTGAATAAAAACGTTGAATAACGCGATGAACGAGGGCCAAAGCGCGAGATTCCCGAGAATTGCGGAAGTGAGATTTTGGGCAGTCGGATAGACGACGTTTGGACCGGGACCTGAGCGGACGCGGAGGTCGCTCGGTCGGCGCCCACAAACTTCTCATAACGCCCGATCACCCCGAAGCGCATCGTGTCGAATTCCTTGCGAATCGCATCCTCAGCGGTGAACTCATCCTCTGAAGCGTTTTGGATTATCTTGAGGTGGGCTGCGTCAAAATCATCGATCAACCTAGTCACGGTAAGATATCTAACGAGGAAATTCGGCCTCTGTGCGACATTGTCCGCGGCGAGCATCGACAGCTCATGAATCTCCCTCATCCTCTGTATACACAACTCGCGTTTAGTTATGTGACCTCGGCTCATGATGATTGGAGAGTGGAACACGCGCGCAAGGTTGAGGGTTCACATGAAATCAAAGTAATGACAACTCAACTCCGCCCGAAAATATCGACAAATACCAGAGAACAATAGGCTTCGAGTTAGGAATGCCAGAAAAACAAAACAACCGTTCCACTCGCTAAGGTGACGAGTAACGGATGGCCTGGTTCGAATTCCTACGCGAAGGCTCAATGGAATATTCACGAGAGAATATTCTTTAACTATGATACAATGTAATGCGCGATACCGAAATGACGACTTGATGGACGCAAGAATAGTGCGACGTGAATGCAAGGAAATTAGAATCAAACCCAGAGGATAACTATCAAGGATGGTTGCAGAGGGTGTACAAAATAAGAAAATAGTTGTATCAATAATCAAAATTGTCAATTAGATTGGCACGGTACCCGGTTGCGACGAGAAATGCACTCCAATATCTATGGCAATACATTATATTCTTCAGTAGGATAGCGCGCTGAAAATCGTTTTGTCTCGCACTTAGTTTGGAAATACTTTTGCTGGCATTAACAAATATGGAGGAACGAGGAAAGCGTACAACAAGAAAGCCAATACGCTATCAAACAACTTCTTCAGAGGATACCCGTACGAAACGCTACAAAAGTCATACAAAATTGACACAAAAACATAAAGACGCAATAGGGCGAGACATAACTGAGTTAAGAAACATTTTGGATAACGAAAATAACACTGGAAGTGAAACTGATGATTATACTTCTACTTCTGAAGACGATATAAATAATCCAAGCAAATCAGCACAACGCACATCCGAGAGGAATGTTTCGAAGCAATCAGACCAATTATTACCTGAATTGAATTCTGGACATTTGACACAATGTGCAATTACAAATATTGTTTCTGCTCCTGTAAAAATCCCTTATCAACCAACTCCTAATCAGACGGCCACTAATAATATATTGCACTGTACATTACCAAATTCTACATCACAACATATTCAATATTGTCCATCCCTGACATCTTCTACACAAATGCAATATAGGCAAAAGAATATTCCAAATAATCATTATCCACTTCCGTCTTCTTGTACAGAAATGCCATATAAACAAGGAAATATTCCAAATAATTGTCCACTCCCAACACAAGTGCCACATACATATCAGAATATTCCAAACAACAATAATCAGTCACAATACGCTGTTCCAAATAACAATAATATAATCAGTCACAGTACGCGGTTCCAAATAACAATAATCAGTCACAATACGCTATTCCAAATAACAATAATCAGTCACAGTACGCGGTTCCAAATAACAATAATCAGTCACAATACGCTGTTCCAAATAACAATAATCATTTGGTTGATTTTAGTAATCGTGTTCCGAACATCATGAGCCGGAGCCACATAACTAAACGCGAGTTGTGTATACAACGGATGAAGGAGATTCATGAGCTGTCAATGCTCGCCGCGGACAATGTCGCACAGAGGCCGAATTTCCTCGTTAGATATCTTACCATGACTAGGTTGGCTAGCTTACGATTCCTTGGTTTTGCGGTATCAGAACAAACGAGATTTGACGGATTACCACGTGGATTTGATGCTAAATGCCAAGCCGTTGAAATCGGAGTCGGCCGCACCCCTGCGCACGTTGTTGGACACATTCACCAAAAATACACGGGCATTGAACTTGTTGGGATTCTCTACGGACTCTTGGGACTACCTACTTCGTAAATTCTTGCTGGGAAAGCTCCCTCGTTCGCTTCGCGAAAAGTTCGAATCCGAGCACCGGGCGGAGGAGATACCAAAATACACGCAGCTCACAAAATTCCTCGCCAATCACTGCCGAGTACTCGCGTCCGTATCGGGCCTCTCAAGCATTTCGCAATCGCAGTCATCTACGCCGAAGGGTTCCGCGTCGGTCTCGTCGTTTGTGACGCACACAAAGGATTGCCCTGTCTGTAAAGAGCAACATTACATAAAAAATGTTCTCGGTTTTTCAAACTTTCGTCGAAGGAGACATTTTCGACCGCTCGCGATTTGAAATTCTGCCTTAACTGTTTTCACTCGGGCCACGGCTTGAAGAATTGTCCTTCCGCGTGGGCATGTCGATCTTGCGGTATAAAGCACCATATGCTCTTGCATTTCGAGCACAACTCGAGTCCCACCCCTACGGCCGAACCGGTAACCGCGACTCCTGCCGTCCAGAACACCGCGACTGGTATTACACCGGAAGATAAATCGCTCGTGACGATGACTAGTCTCGCCAATAACGTCGTGCTTTTGTCCACCGTCCGAGAAGTATTGATAGATTCACACGGCAACGCGTTCCTTGTTCGCGTATTATTAGATAGCGCGAGCCAGGCTAATTTTGTAACTGAAGGCTGTCTTCAGAGAGGCGGTTTTCGCCGGACCAAGCACTGTGCTACGGTTTTCGCGATTAACAAAACGAAGGCGGCCACAACGAAAGGCCTGACGTCGTTTATACTCCGTGCCCGCGGTCGCGACAATATTCACTTTCCAATCGAGGCCACGGTTCTTCCACGCATTACGTCGCCGTTGCCAAATAGTAGAGTCGCAGTCCGATCGTGGAATCACTTAAAGGGATTGCCGCTTGCGGATCCCGAGAATTATTCGCCCGGCAATATTGACATTTTGCTGTGGGCTGAATTGTTTGTCTCATTATTACGTGATGGTCGTCGTAAAGAAAGGTATGGGGAACCGGACGCCTTCAACACGGTGTTCGGCTGGACGGGCGCGGTGTCCTCGTCGTTACAAGTAGCACCCCTGCACTCGTTTGCTACCACTCTCGAGTCGATCGAGACCGCAGTGGGTAAATTTTGGCAATTAGAAGAAGTTCCGGAACACACGTCTTGTTCGGAAGAAGATCGTCGATGTAAGGAGATCTTCGCGAAGACCACCTATCGTGACCACTCGGGTCGTTTTGCAGTCTCGTATCCCTTTGCGTCAGATCCTCCTACATTCGTCGACTCGCGTCCTATAACTGTTAATCGTCTTCGCGCGCTCGAGCGCCGTTTCAAGTCAAATCCTGAATTTAGGATTAGTTATAATAAATTCATGTAAGACTATCTCGATAGCGGTCACATGGAATTAATCAAGAATCCATTCCCGTCGGACGGTCATATTTATTACTTGCCTTACCATGGCGTATACAAACACGGTAGCACTACCACTAAATTGCGGGTGGTGTTTAACGCCTCGTCGAGGTGCCCAAACGGTCTATCGATAAACGACACATTGCTAAGCGGTCCGAAATTGCAGCAGGACCTGTTCGCCATTCTGCTTAGATTCCGCGCCGAACCGATAGCTCTAACCGCGGACGTGAAACAAATGTTTCGTCAAATTTGGATAAACCCGGAGCAATGCGATTATCAACGTATTGTTTGGCGTTTCTCAGAGTCGGATCCGATCCTCGATTATCTTCTTAAGACGGTTACGTTCGGCTTCACTTCCTCCCCGTTCTTAGCGATCTATTGCTTGCTCCAGCTAGCTCTCAAGTACCGTGAAAAATATCCTCCGGCTTTTGCTGCCCTGTTCGAGGCGCTGTATGTGGATGACGTCGTGACTAGCGTTTGTACAGGCTCGCGCGCTTTGAGATCAATTGTTATCGCTACTTCGGAGCGCCGGCTTCGAGCTTAGAAAATGGGCGAGTAGCCATCCTGCCGCGTTGGATGGACTCGACCCGCAGTTATGTAGCCAATCTATGTTTGAATCAAGCGAGGACCAATCCCTCAAAGTCTTTGGCCTTCGTTGGCATTCGCAATCCGATAGCTTCGGATTTCAAGTCAATCCTTTGGATCGCAAGTGTACCAAACGTACCATATTGTCGGAGGTAGCACGCATTTTCGACCCCTTGGGATTCCTGGCTCCATTCACGTTTACTGCGAAATGTCTGATACAACGTTTGTGGACGCTGAAGTTGGATTGGGATGACGACCCTCCAACAGAGATACGTCGCAGTTGGGAACGCTATCAAGCCGAGTTCGACGCGTTGACTTCCTTTCGCATTCCACGCGTGTTTGATACACACCGCGTAACTCGTTCTGAACTTCATGGCTTTTGCGATACTAGTGAGCTGGGGTACGGAGCCGTAATATACTTACGCTTTGTTACGCGCGATGGCGTAGTAATTCGGTTACTCTGCGCTAAATCCAAAGTAGCACCCCTTCGGTCTGTTACCATACCTCGTTTGGAACTCTGTGCAGCTCTACTGCTTTCAAAGTTGATCGCCTACGTTCGTCAAGTTCTTCAGGGGCATTTTAGCATTGATGCCGAATATGCCTGGTTAGATTTTGAGGTTACACTCGCCTGGATTCGCTGGTCTCCTCATCGGTGGAAGACGTTTGTTCGCAACCGCGTTGCCGCATTTAGGACAACGTACGGGTCTCAGCTTGGGGCCACGTCGATACTGAGTCCAATCTGGCAGATCATTGCTCCCGTGGCCTATTTCCCCGCGATTTAGTGGCTAATTCGATGTGGTTGAGAGGCCCTGAGTGGCCAGTAGAGTTCGAATCCCGAGCCGAACCTGTCCTTTTTGAAGAGTTCCTCCCGAACGAGGAGGAAAGGATTGTATCCCTAGTCGCGCTCGATCCACCTAACTCCATATATTTCTTACTAGATAAACTCTCGTTGTTGGACAAAATTTGTAGAATCATAGCGTATACTTTAAGATTTGCGAATGGTATCCATGCTAGGCCGGTGCCCGCGACTTTGGCCGTGGATCAATTCGAATCGCACTCCGCGTTGTTAGTCATAGTAAAAATCGTGCAATCCGATGTCTTTGGCGATGAGATAGATCGGCTTCGAAGCGGGAAAAAAATCCCTAAGCCCCTTTTCAAACTCGCTCCTTTCCTTGATCCTACGGGCGTTTTCAGGGTGGGCGGTAGGCTCGTAAAATCGGGACAGTCTTTGTTTGCTTCGTGGAAACGGGGACGCGTAGAAGCGCTACATCCGAGTAGTGCCGGCGTCCCGCGTGTCGCCACGATCCGAGTGGCGGAAGGCTCGATTTTGCGTCCCCTGGTAAAGTTGTGCCCCTTGCCGTCGGGCACTTTACCACGGGCAACAAGGACGGATTAATAAAAATACATTACGTGTATTTTGGTGGGCGGGATGTTTGGCGCTCACCTGTACATATAGAATAAGCTCGTCTTCTAGTGTTAGTATTTGCGTTAGTCAATAAGTTAGTCCTGAAATAATATAGTAAATAGTATATTAGCGATAGCGTTTATTACCGTCGGTAACTTAGATTTCGGGTTGAGGACTCGCGCGAAACGTCGGCGGATCGTGTTCGATACTTTAGTCAATATTCGACTCACCCGACTCGTGCTGCCCGCCCGCGGGTGACATTTCCAGTTACGGGAACCATTGGTACTCGCTCGCGCCGTACTTCACAGGAGCGCGAGCCGGAGAGTGCCGGGGGCACTCACTCACTCATTGGAAACCGTCGAGTCAAGACTCATCACTCGGATGCGGTCAAATTCGGACGTTTATCATTACACACATTAAGATCGTCGTGCCTTGCCTGATAGCCTGTGTCTGCTTGCTAATTGCTCCTTCTTGCATTGCCTGCCTAAACGCACGCTCTTGCCTGCCTGCTTTGCTCCTCCCGCAACCACGGAGGGCTCGCTGCCCAACGAAAGGACGAGATCCACGGCCAGGAGGGCCGGGCAACGATACGGTGAGTCGCTTTTGTCGTAACTTTCTCGCTGCATGCATCGTGCACACCATTCGCTTTCGCGATCGCGAGGGGCCGATACCCCCCTCTGGTCCTTCGAAACCAGCGTTTTACAGACCAATTTGCAAATCCGGGGATTGCTTAACACCCCCCCGAGCAGATAGCGTAATGAAAGGTGCAGAAATTGAAAAGGGTTTAGTTGCATCGACAATAAGCACCAAATTATGTGAGAAACAACAATCGAAGATGGACATAATCTCCAGCAGCATCCTTGGCGTGCCTGGCGTATTGCCTATAATTTTAACAACAAAATAGTCATCCGCACTTAAGTTTGTCAGTATGCCATAAGTATAAAGTATTTTATGTGTAACAAGGCATATAAACAAATAATTTTCTACAATATATCTTTCAAGTTTATTATTATAAAAAGATAAATTAAATGTATTATATAATAACACTAGACACCACAGACGCGCGTTTCGCGCGCGCTATTTAGCTTTAACATTATGCTATTACTATTACACTATTAACTCCTTGATACACACAACTGTCAAAATATACGATGACAGCTGCAAATGAAGTAAGCGCAGCGAGAGAACCAATCAGCATCGCGGAAAAGCGACAACAATAAACTTCGATAGATTCGAGTATCGACTTTACATTTCTTTTTTAGATATGGATAAATTATTACTTAACATACAATAATATTATTGTTTTTTGTGTAAGCGTAGAGAAAAATTAACGGAGCTATCGGGACTCGAACTCGGGATCCTTCGCTCACACGCCTAGCACTTAGGCTGCTACCCCACGACTGCTCCACTACTACGCTAATTTCTCCGATCCCTCATCAATACTGGCCCTACGACCCCAAATCTCCTACATTTAACTGAATTGTACTTGATTCACACATGAGAAATACAACGTTTAAGATGATGCTGGAGTCGTCTGTATAACCGACAAAATTACCATTTTCTATGTTATCGGCCTATATCTGTCCTTGTATAGACAAGGATATAGACCAGGATAGCACCTACACATTGCACGCACACATATGCACGAATCGTTATATACACTGTTCTCTTATATTAGACTTATATTAGACTCTAATCTCGATTTGGAGGGTTCATCGATGTTTTTTTTGTTATGCAATTTAGGGAAACTCACGTTTGTATCAATGGTATATCTTTTATATGAAGCACATCTTGTGATAAGTTGACAGCGATTGCTGTAACTCAAGATGCCATATTAGAATAAAAGTAGGTAAGGAAATCTGTAATTCCGTAATTTTTTCTCGTTTTCTATATAAAATCGGAGTTTCCCTAAATCATTGATGTATGTACTGCAATTATGGAGAAGCATTTTTAATTCTGTCCAATTAATACGACGCTACATGAGTAGTAAAAAAATGGTAATTTTATCGATAAAATAGATGACTCCAGCATCACCTTAAACATTATAAGCTTTATCCATCCATCTCCTCGTATGAAACCTTGAAGTTAGCTGAATCGTGTTTGCAATTGTTGCCGTGTTATTGCAAACGTGATTGGTCGTCTCGATTCAGTCGATTGATTAAATGTTCAAATATTTTTTGCATAGATAATAACAAATAAAAAACATCACAAGGCGCGCGCGAAGTGCGCGCTAAAATCTAGTCCATTCATAAAAAAAGCCGTGTAAGAGATTTTATGGTTGACTTTTTTCCGGGATCCTGATTGGTTCTCTCATTGCGCTGACTTTGTGAGCATATGTCATCGTATATTTTGACAGTTTTATGTGTATCAAGAGGTTAATAATAAAATAGTAATAATATAATGTTAAAGCTAAATAGCGCGCGTCTGTGATGTATAGTTAAATAAAAATTGAAAGAAACACACAATGTATGGTTGGCCTTATCAGAAAAATTCCTCTTTTACAGGATAGATTTCAAAGTATGTTAATTGTGTGAGAATAATACTTCTATAAGTCTTTTTTGTAATATATCTTGGGATTATATTGTGTACATATTGACTTATATTCATAAATTAAACAAATAAACTTAATAATAATACACTAATAAATTCGAGAAAATTTTGTATGTTTCTTTTCTTTGCAGTAACATTATCATTACTAGAACCATAATAAAATAGTTTATAGATTGAATTTGACTATCATCTTGTATAATACATTTCTTTTAATATTCTTGTTTGTTTACGTTTTTATAATATTAATGTTATCAACATGAAATTTATCAGAATGATAATGTATAATTGCAAATAGTATTTTAATTAATTTTAATTAACTTTAATCACTATTCAATGATACCTATGGCAATACGCCGGGCACGCCAAGGATGCTGCTGGAGCCATACCTGAAGTGTTTCTCGACTCTGAAGAGATAGATCCAGCACTCAGGTACAGGAAAGCGAACCATCACGTCTTCGCATGGTATTTGGCCTAGTTTTCTAAATGCAAAACCAGGCACGAGAATATCTGCTCTCAACTCCACTTTGTTCGTACGCACATAACAGTAACGCACATAACAGCTTTTAGCTGAAGCGGTAGTTCCCTATTTTTTGGCGGTTTTACGCGAAACCGCATCAATTCAATGTAGCATGCATCAGGCGGCTTGAACTTTATTATCCGCGATTTTTCATACTCGTCCTGCTGAACGCAGGAATGAAACTCAACGTTCTCTAGGCGAATCCATTCCTCCGTTACGACGGGGATGATATCGTGCCTACCAACGACTTCTTTACCCTGTCGCCACACATAATTTATTCCTAATTCTATGTCGGGCATACCGGAAAAAAAACCCAGGAAGAAAAGACGAACACGTGCGATCTGCTTGTCTACGTGACCTTCCGCGTTCTGCTCGACATACACCTCATCCACGACTGTTACCTGGACCTCCTCCATTTTGTAATGTAAAGCCCAATCGCGGGAGTAACTATGATTCTCTTAAGGGTAACAAACGGGAGCACACCCTGGGCTCTCGGCCGGTCTCGACCGGTGCCAGCGGGTTTCATTCCCGTCAGGGCAACACAGCTGGTCATGGGCTAGCAACCCCGATTGGCTTATTAAACTGCTAAATTCAGAAACGGCAAAGCCTCGGATGATGGGGAACACGGCCCCATTCCCCTGGAACACAGCCAGGGGGCTGTACGGAAACAACCAAGGCAGGAAACATAGGTCTGTGAATTATCGGTCCCCTTCAGTCGAAGGCGGTGCGAGAGTTGCGCCGCGGCAGGAGCGGGCGACTACATGGCGCTCACTGTCAGGGACGAGGTCCGGCATATAGAGGAAATGCACCCTCACCTGTATCCGGTGTATCAGATACAAATGCGAGCGATGCGGCAAGTCATACGTGTCGTATCACGCGGCCACGTGCCACCTACCAAAGTGTCCAGCAGGCAGGGACAGTGAGAGGCGGCGAACCGTAGAGCAGAGCCGATTCGACTGCCCTGACTGTGACAAAAGTTTCTCTACACAAATAGGGTTGTCGCAGCATCAGAGGTCGGCACATCCGTCAACACGGAACCGGCTGAGATCGGAGCAAGCTGATCCGAAGGTAAAGGAGTCAAGGCGGGGCAGAGTTTTCTCTGCCGAAGATGTTAGTAGGATGCTCGAGCTCGAAGTAGAGCTTAAGGATGAGAGGAACATAGCGAAGGCTATGGCTCCGTTCATGCCGGAGAAAACCCTGAAACAAATTAGGGATAAGAGGAATGAGACATGTTACAAAAGGTTGAAAGAGCAACGGCTCAAGAGTACACTTGCAAATCAAGAGCCCCTCAGTGAAGAGGATCAACCAGTGGATGGTGCACCGCTGGAAGAAGTTGACGATGTATTTGTCGATGCAAAGGAAGTTGACGATGTCTTCCTAGATGCAGATGAGACACCATGTGATATCTACAGTTTTGCTGAATCTGCGTCAACTGCGCATTGGAGGCAAGCCAGTATCAAGGCTGTGCTTAAGGAGCTCAGAAAGAACGAGCCCAAGGAATCGCTGGAAGCACAACAGCATATTATCCAGCTCCTGACAGCAAAAACTGAAGGTCAGGCAATAACGCAAGAGGAAGTAGACACAGCCTACGAGCTGGTGGTTAGTTTGTTCCGCGCTCCGGCGGCCGGGAAGACAAGCGGTAAAGCCCGGAAGCATTGGAGTCGTAGGAAAGGGCTCTCGGGAAGAAGTAAACGCAAAGCCCAAGCATATGCCCGAGTGCAGGAACTGTTTAGGAGTAACCCCGCGATTCTCGCCAAAATGGTGAGAGAGGGTATTGATCCTCAGGCATCGGATACTGATGAATCTAGTCCATCAGTACAGAGCGTCAAGGAGCTCTACGAAGGGCTATGGGGAAGCCCAGGTCAATGCAATATTGACTAAGAGGAGCGAGAGGCCACGGTGCTTTACAATCCAGCAGAGATATTGTATTCTATCTCCAAGACGAAGATTGTAAAGTGTATCAGGTCAACACGGCTGAGGGTGGCAGCCGGGCCTGACGGTATCCGTAAGGGAGATTTGATGAGGAATGAGGGAGGAGATATCCTCCATACAATTTTCAATGTGATCATGCTGGCATTGAAACAACCTAGTGCGTGGCGCTGCAATAGAACAACGCTATTGCTGAAGGAGGGAAAGGATCCCTCAGTGGCGGCGAATTATAGACCGATCACTATTTCTTCGATATTGAGTAGGTCGTATTGGGGCATTATAGACCAACGCCTGAGAAGCATGGTACATCTGAATGCACGTCAAAAAGGCTTTGTACCCGAAATGGGATGTTATAACAACATCCACTTGTTAAATGAAATTCTCTCAGCGGCCAAGCTGGGTAAAGGAATGGTTACTGTCACGGTTCACATTGCTAAGGCATTTGACACTCTTCCACACCCTGCTATTAAGTATGCTTTACTTAGAAAGGGATTGTCGGAGGAGGTAGTCGCAATAATTATGGACTTGTATAAAGAAGCCAGAACTTCTATGAAATGTAGTAGCGAATCATTTGACATAGAATTGAGAAGAGGTGTCGCAAGGCGACCCTCTGTCTCCGCTTATTTTTAATGTGTGCATAGATTTAATAATAGAAAAGCTTGAAGAGATGGAAGGCTTCCAAATCCAAGAAGGCCTCAGTATATCGTGCTTGGCATTCGCCGACGATATAATATTTCTGGCAAAAGACAAGGCAGCGGCGAGTTGGCTTATGAATGATCTCGTCGGCTTCCTCTCAAGAAGGGGAATAGCACTATCAATAGCGAAGTGCATAGCCTTTGGGATTGTTACCACCAAAGATAGCTGGTACGTGGTGGATCTCAAAATATATAGTAAGGGTGAAAAGGTTGCCTACTGCGGCCCTGCGCAGTCGATGCAGTACCTTGGTGTACAACTCACTCCATGGGAAAGAGTGGTCATTAAGCGTGCGATCGCACGGCTAAGGGACACGCTTTTAAGAGTCAAAAGGCTACCACTAAAGCTACATCAAAAAGTCGAGCTTCTAGCGCGGTATATTCTGCAGCACTTTTTATATGCCTTCACCGCTGGCACCATTAGTGCCACAGAGCTCAGAGAACTGGACCAAACTCTAAGGACGACGGTGAAAGACTGTCTGCACCTCCCAATGTCTACAGCAGACGGTCTGCTATACGCGTCTAAGCGCGATGGCGGCATGGGCTTTCCCAAGCTCGAAATCGTTGTAACGTCCGCAACGTTAAAAGCTGGATTTCGCTTTTTAAATAATAGCGATCCGGCAATCCAAGCCCTAGTAGTGGCGTCAGGGCTGGAGAACAAGCTAAAGCGCTTGGCGCATGTGGCCAGACTGGGCTGGCCCTAGAGTCGACCAAACAGATCGACAGTTATAAGTTTAAAGCCAAAGCAAACGAATGGAAAAAGTGGGCGAAGTTACCGTCCCAAGGCAAGGGAGTGCAAGCCTACAAAGACGACAAAGTAGGCAACGAATGGCTATACCGTCCTAACCTGTTGAAACCGTCCAGGTATATTACGGCACTCAAGTTAAGAGCCAATGTAGCAGCGGACAAGGTGTCGCTGAACAGAATCGCTAAGACCAACAGCGTCATGTGCCGTAACTGTAAGGCTCAACCTGAGACATTGGGTCACATACTGGGGCAGTGCGTATACACCAAGTCTGTCATCATACGTCATCATACATCAAACGTCACAATGATATTCGAGACTGCATAGAACGCCACGTTTTGGGGCAGCGTGGCATGGCAATAACGAAAGAAGCTCGATTACAAGATCCTCACTTAAAGAATCTTTAACCAGACCTGATCATACAGTATCGGGAAAGTCCTTGTGACTGACGTCACAATCTGCCATGAGGATGAAGACCTCCTACAGAGAGGTAGAAAAGACAAGCTCGCCAAATATGCGTTCCTCGTAGCTCCGCTTAAAGCTCAGTTAGGGGCGAAAGACTGTGTGATTCTCCCGATAGTAATCGGGACAAGAAGAGCAATGCCCAAAGCTACCGTTACCTGTCTACACGAACTGCAAATCAAAGACAGAGGCTTGCTGAGAACGCTGGCATTGCTAGGGCTCAGGAGCTTATTGGAGCTTTTCCATATGTTTATGGATTATAACGCGTCTTTGCGCCTTAACAGCAGCGGCGCTGCCGAATAAAAACTCTTGGCCCTAGCTCACTGATGTATTCTTTTACATACTAACGATGGTCTGGGACCTGATCCACCTAATATTACTTATTTATTTATCCATTTATTCGGGAGCTTTTTACACTCCCAATTTTAAGCTATGCCGGCATTTTGCCGTAGACATCAGTGATGCGAGTTGTTCGGATGGGCACCGAACGGCGGCAGAGCCCTGCGACCGAACCGCCCCGGCGCACGAGCGGACGCCTCCACGTGGCTCCTCGCGGTAACGGCAACACTAAGCCGGCCAAGTTCCGTTTTCCCAAGTTGGGAACTCTGCTTTACAATTTTTCCAGCCCGTATGCAGGAATCCCGCGGCAGATCAGTCTGATGGGTTTTCCTCCTGCAGGAGGACTTGTCAAGAGTGCTAGATAGACCCAGTCAATATAAGATAGGAAGTAACCAGAACAAAAGTTATGCTGGATTTCGTATCCATGTTGTTTGGGCAACCTGTTGCGCAGAGAAGCGATCCAATCGTTAACCTGCAGGATCGCTCAGCCAGATCTTGTTGTTATCAGGAACCGCACTGCCCTGAAGCGGTAAGCGCGCCAGAGGGCGTGATGTAAATAGCCAAATGCCTCGTCATCTAATTAGTGACGCGCATGTATGGATTAACGAGATTCCCACTGTCCCTATCTACTATTTAGCGAAACCACTGCCAAGGGAACGGGCTTGGAAAAATTAGCGGGGAAAGAAGACCCTGTTGAGCTTGACTCTAGTCTGGCACATAAAATACTTTATACTTATGGCATACTGACAAACTTAAGTGCGGATGACTATTTTGTTGTTAAAATTATAGGCAATACGCCGGGCACGCCAAGGATGCTGCTGGAGATTATGTCCATCTTCGATTGTTGTTTCTCACATAATTTGGTGCTTATTGTCGATGCAACTAAACCCTTTTCAATTTTTGCACCTTTCATTACGCTATCTATTGTATTTTATATCTTCTCATTTTATTATGTTGTTGTATGTCATACATTTAAAATTTTTATGCATCTTATATTAAGTCTACAGCAATTTTGAGAGATAGTTTATAAAATATTGTACTTATATTCCTTTAAATTCAATTTCACGCACAAAATATATATCTTGCGAAATATTATTTACTTTAATAAATATACTTGGAATAATACTTTGATTTCACTTTTTTTTCATGCCATTATATTTATTTTTTTGTGTTTTTTAAATAAATATTTTCATAATTTATCTAATATTATTTATAAAATTATTTTGTCTAAAATATACTTGGCGTTTTTTTTTACATTTTTAATGTCTTTTTTAGGTAAATTTCACGAATTTTTGTTAAGTATTTTTATCACAGTAATACACAGTAATGATATATACTTTGTAATTAATTATTTAATTTTCTATTTATCACTCCCTTACTTAATACCGAACATAATATCATATATAGTTCATCATTAGTTAATAATGCAACATAGTTGCATTATTAAGCAAATATAATACGATGTTTCTAATAAATATTTTTATATTCTCTTTCTCTAACTTATTATGTTTTTGGTTATGGACCGTGCGGCCTCAGGTGTCATCAACTTTATTTGATCATTCTCTCGCTCGTAACAAGCGCAAACATTTTAGCATTTTGTTTTCGAGTAAGTTAGCTATTCGGAATTTAAATAAAAATCCAAATCGTAAAGAGTTACTATCAAAATTTGAAAAAAAAATTTTCGTAAATTTTTTACTTTTCTTTAAAATTCTATAACTTTTTAACTATTAATTTTAGAAAATGAGTCTATAAGACCTTTTTTGTTAGCCACATGGAGCCCTATCCACAGAATTTTATCTCATTTTAGTCGGACCATTTTTTATTTTTAACTCCCTTTAACCTTTAACTTTAAAAATTAACTTTCAAACGAAGAGGGCTAGAGGGATGAGTCCAACGGCATTGGGTCTGGTTTTATGAAGGCTACAATTCGTTCTCAGGTGCCAATCCTCCCCGACCGCTCCCTAGCTTGTAACAAGCTCAAGTGTTGAATATTGCATACTGGAGTAAAGTAACCGCTCTAGACGTAAACTAAAATTCGATTTATGACAAACTGAGTATAAATTAAACCTTATTTAAAATTCGAAATTTTTAAACTTTTTTTTTTAAGAGTGAAAAATGGGGGGTTGACACCAACCCCAATAGAACTACCATTGCGAAACCTACAATCCGTCCTCAGACACCAACCATCGTCTTTCACTCTTTTCTCTTTTTTTTTTTTTGGAAAACTGTTTTTACCTCTTTTCATCCCTATACAGGCCACAGGGGGTTGCTGATCAACCCCGGATCTGTGTCAAAATCCGAATCGTGATAAACTAAGTATGAATTAAGTCTTAATTAAAATTCGAAATTTTTAACCCTTTTTTTTTAAAGTAAGGGGTAAGAAGTAAGGGATAAGGAGTAAGAGGTAAAGGGAAGGGGTTTATTAATCCCTGTGGAACCATCTTCGCGAGAACTACAATCCGTAATTCGTACCCTCAGACATCAACCACTGCCCACTACTCCTTCCTCTTCTTACGTTAGAAAACTGTTTTTACCCCTTTGAACCTTTTATAGACCACATAGGGGTTGCTGTTCAACTCCGGAATTGTACCAAAATACGAGTCACCCGACGTACATACAAATCTGATGACAACTCATAATCGAAAATTTGAATGCAGTAAACTTTGCCGCATAACACGGCTCTCACTTACTAGAACTCTAGATTATAAGAGTATAATCTAGAGCTCTATCACTTACTCGTGACGAGTGCCATCTAGCGGCACGGTAGGCCAAACCAACAACACTTTTTAAGATTTCGCGAAGAAGAAGATGACTACGACAACTACTACGACTACGACGACTACGACGATGACATAAATTGAATGACATAAATTGGACAGAAAAATTGAGGCATATATGCATATCAATTTTTTTTATTTCTATTATATTTCTCAGTTTTTTCTACCCCTATTTCATATATAATACTGTTACGTCCTGCGGACTCCACGATTTCCCTTTTTCGCTGAAATTCCTATGCGCTTAAGATAGCCCTTAAGATTAAGATAAGTAAACTGAGCACGGACGGTTATCGATCGGCGAGTGAGCCTTGATCCCTGCACATTCCCTTTTTTTTATAACTAAACTACCTATTTGCCTAAGCGACTAAAAGCGACCTTTTAGATGACGAATTACTGACAGACGGGGCATACGTGACCAGATTTTCATCAGCTTTGTCGGACCCATAACTATAAACCCGGCGACACGACGCGCCAAAGGGGCCTTAATTCCAGACAGGGTTTGATGAGGATCTTTATTGCATCGCGCAACTAGCTCAAAATTGCCCGCGCAATGTTCCGACAAACAGAAACGAGGTCTAAAACGTGCTTTTAGAAATCTTGTAAGGGCACGTGGCGGAGGTTTCTGTTTGCAATAAAACTGCAATTAGGATTAGATGGGTATGCATCGTCTGTCAACATAGAAACAGGGTCGCGAGATAAATAAGGGACCCTAATAAAAAAGAAATCGGCGATAGCCAAAAAACAGAATGAGTCACTGGAAGAAGCGATGGGTTGCACCCCCAATAAGACAAGAAGACTCACCAATAAGCAACCGTAAAAATCGATAACCGTCTCCAGCTCTCCAGGATAGGCGAAAACTTAAAAATCTACCTTTTGAGTGAGAAACATCTTACCCAATGAGAAATCCTTTAAACAAAAATTAGAAGCATCCCGCCAACCAGAAGTTCCAAAAACGAAAACCAGACACCTCCCACAACGAAATCCACCCTTTCCATCCTTGGAAATATAAACCCTTCTTATATAAACCTCGACATTGCGGCACTCCCTCTCAAAAGCTTCTCAGTTTCTTCAAGCCTCTCAAGCTTTGGTCTCGTGCTACAGTTCGGCATTATAATCGTGATCTCTTCCGTTTTCGAGTCACGATTCCGCGCTTAGAGTCTGTGCAAGAGATCCCACAGTGCATCAGTCGGTCTGACTCAGCCACCAACGACCCCAACGTTCATTCCGAGAAGGAACCCACTCCAACGTTCCGAAACTTACCAAATAGTAAGTCCTATACATATATCCGTTCTATAAATCTAGAGCCTAGGCTCCTGCGCAAGCTTGTACTTTAAACACCCTTCCTTACACCTACCCCTCTGGTTAGCCTCTTCTTTGCTTCCCAGTTTTTCTTATCCTAATCCTGGGGTTGGACGTAACAATATTTTAAAATTTGGTTGATTAGGAAAGTCTGAACAGGAAAAGTTATTAAGTACGACTCTTTTAAAGAATTTAAAATTTTAGATATCCCGAATTTTTTTTTCAAATTGGCTTGTCAGCACAATGTAGCACAATGTAGCACAATGGCACATAGCTTATGTTACTTAGGAAGACATAGGCTATCCACCAGTGTAAAAATTGTTGAAATCGATCAAGCGACGCGGTAGCGTCGCGACGCCAAGTACATAAAAAGAGAGTTAGCAGACGACGCTACCAAGGAGTTTATCCGGAGTTTTCGGGCCGATCGATTTTCCGAATAAAATATCTCAAGAAAGAAAACTGCGATCAAAAATCTGACGACAGTTTTCTAATATAACGTTAATTCCCAGTAAACAATTTGTCAGCAAATTGTAACCAAATTGACACCAAATACGCGCAAAACTTGTCGACAAATCCGGTGCGATCTGTGTCTGCAATACGCTTGTGTTTTGCTAGCAAAGCTTGTGTACATGACTTGACACCAAATTGACGCCAAATATCGAGCAAAACAGAGCAGCAAAAGTTCAACGGCAAATTTGCGCCATATTGTGAACAAGGCTTGCCAACAAAAGCTCGACAGCAAATTTGTGCCAAATTGTGAGCAAACCTTGACGAAAAAACTTGACACCAAATTGACACCAAATACCGAGCAAAGCTTGCCAGCAATCTAATAGCAAATTGTTGACAAATTGCTATCAAAGTTTGTTGACAAAACCCGACGCCAAATTGATATCAAATATCAAACAAGATTTGAGAACAATACTTAACAGCAAATTGGCACCAAATACAGAGCAAATCTTGATGACACAGGTTGACGCCAAATTGCAGCAAGCCTTGTTACGTAGCCATTAATAAATACTAAAATATATTTTTTTAGGGAAAATTAAAAGCATTAAATTATAAAAAACATACCTATAATTTTTTATTGATTTACAATTTTATTGATTTATTGATAAATTATTTTAGACATATGTTAAAAGAAATCTTTATATTTATAAAACATTATGACATTTATAAAATCTAACGGTGGCAATAAAATAATTAATTATATATTAATTACAGTAAATGTTATACAATGTGAATTTATATAAAATATCTTTATGGGAAATTTTTTTCCTCATCGTTCTTTTGGTTCTCATTGTTCTCATCACTATTCTCGCAATTTTTAGAGTTATCATCGTTGTCATTTGAATGAGCCTCGTTTGCCGGTGTGTCTGTTAATGTTAAATATATTTCTATAATTATCGTTATTCTCGAAATCAAAGTGTTCAGAGTAGAGGAGACCGGAGCTAACTCGACACTATTTTTTCAAAGGCAATTTTTAATATTTAATTAAAATTTTTAGGCAAATTCAATGGTATATATTTAAAGAGTGTTCCTTCAGGTACAAAATTGATTCAGAAAGTTTTGCTGTACGTCGCTTTGTTTTGCCGCTAGGAAAGGAAAAGTGACGCAAAGACAGATTTTCGAATTGAAAAATGCCGGGGTAAACTCGACACCCCGCCGGGGCTAACTCAACACTTTGTCTGATCGACACAATTTGATCTGGAACTTATTTTTTGCTGTCTGAAAATAAAAATACATTGTTTATTGTGTACTTAAAAAGTACAAAAATTCGGAATAAAGTAGCTAGAACAATCATTTAAAATAATGTGATAAAAAATTGTTGAACTTTCAATTATCTTCATCTAAACTCATGTCTGAAAAACAATTAATGCAGGTAAACTCGCGATCGGACGTGCGCATACATATGTCATGAGCCATACGGCTGCATGACAAGCATCGTTTGTTACTGGGAGCCGACGAAACGGCGTGGTGTTGACTTTGCCCCGGACGTCGTTTTTCACTTTTGTCACTTTAAATACATGAAAATTTTTGAAAATATCCAAAAACGATTATCGGATTCATATAGAGCATCAAATTTCCCATGAAAATCACTTACATATAGGTTTGCAAGAGTAAAGCTCGATGAAAGAGTAGAAATTTTCGAGAGATCAGAAAAATTACTTTTCACCATCAAAAACGTTTATGTCGCGCTAAAAATTACACCATAACTCAGAATGTCATCAAATCCCGTTGATAATACCAGCACATAAAAACGCATTTACAGTAGGAAAAACAAGTTTCTACAATAGATTTAAATTAGCAAAAAGTCTAGTGTCAAGTTTGCCCCGATGTCGAGTTAGCCCCGGTCTCCCCTACTCAAAATGATCAGAATTATTAGAAAATTTAGAATGGTGAGGAAGTTTAGAATGATGAAAAAGTTAAGAATAATGAGAAAGTTCAGATTCTTTTTGATTATGAAGAAAATCTGGTATTACGGAACTTTGGCTTTTTTAACGGAAACATGTGCTTGCTGAATATGCGATTGATCGAATTCAATTAAAGAATCTGTTGAATTGAGTTTTTCTACAACTTCAACATTCACTTTCTGCCTTTTAACTTTCTTGGAAAGCTCATGAAACGGTGAGAGAAAGAGAGAGAGAAAGAGAGAGAGAGAGAGAGAGAGAGAGAGAGAGAGAGAGAGAGACAGAGACAGAGAGATAAGATTTATTATGCCCAAGCGAAGGCTAAAGGGCAAAAAGTAATATAACATTTACAGAATTATTGCAGATACAACAATAAAGATATAACAAGATGAGATACAAGTGCTCTCACTCAATATTGAATTAGACCGCCAAAGCATATAACGTAGGAAGCCAAAGTAACATAAGATTTGCTCAATACAGTACAACATACATGAAATTAATAAATCGATTGAGATAACATTTTCCAATACGATATAAAGCAATCAAAATGTATAAAACTATACAAATAAACAATTTAAGACTAACGCACTTATATAACTAACGCATTATAATAGTAAACTACTTACGGCTAACGTACCTACAGTCAATCCACTAACCGACCACTTAACATCTAAACTGACCTCGATACAAAAATAAGAAGAGAACAGCAAGTAGATATGTATGTCAGTCAGATTCAGATGTCAGCAGAAATGATCGAAGAAGACTCTTAAATGATACTAACGACGATGCAGATGTTATACTGTCAGGGAGCGAGTGCCAGAAATAAATTGCGGAGATATGAAATGAGTTCTTGTATGTTACTGTTTTATGGGCAGGAATGTGGAAGGCTTGAGTAGAGGCGGCCAGACGCTCGGATCTCCTCAGCAGTGGGTCAGGTACGGTGAAAAGCTCACGAAGGTAAGAAGGTGATCGCATATGGAGGATCCGATACATCTGGCAGCCCATGAAGTAGAGTCTCCTATTTTCGACACGAAGCCATCCCAATTTACGCCTTTACGGTGTTATGTGCTCATCACGCCTGAGATTATATATGAATCGAATACTGCAATTTACTAGTCTCTGTAATTTAATATTTAACTTGTCGGTCATGCTATGATAAACTAGACAGCAATAATCAATGTGAGGCAATATCAGGGTAACAACTAGTTTTATCTTAAGCTCAATCGAGAGAAAATTTCTGTTGAATTTGAGACTATACAGTGCGTGATGGACCTTTTGAGAGACGTGGATGACATGCTTCTTCCAAGAAAGATCTGACGTAAGGATGACACCAAGGTTCCTAACTTCACTCACAAAAGGTATTGGCGTGTTGTTTACCACTACAGGCTGTAAGAGGTTTAGATCGATGGTTTCAATGTGAGCTCGACTACCAAATATAATGATCTTAGATTTGTTCGGATTGAGCTTTAAAACCGTTTACACCAGCATAGTCAAAAATGGCCTTGGCATCCCTAGTAATCAATTCAAGACCACGATTTATGTCGGCCGGTGGACATGAGAGATAAGCCTGAACGTCATCAGCAAAAAGCATATGATAGGTGTATAGCAAAGCACGCGCTATATCGTTGATATATAAGGAAAACAACGGAGGACCGAGCACAGAGCCCTGCGGTACTCCAGATGATGTGAACAGCCACTCTGACATGTTACCAACATCATCTACCACTGCCTGAGATCGGCCTGTAAGGTAAGAAAAGAACCACATTATAGCTTCGTCAGAGAACCCAACTTCTTTCAGCTTTAAGCAAAGCAGAGGATGTGGGACAGTGTCGAATGCCTTGCTGAAGTCGAAGAGTATTGTTGTAATAATATTTAGTTTATCGCTTTATTCTTTTAATGTTTCTTTAATGGTCCTTATGATACATTGTTTTAAGCGCGCGCTTGTGTGACTCTAGCCCTCTTCTTTACCGACTACTTTACCGATTGAAATTATTATCTCTAGGGTCGTTACCAGTCGTTCGTTATGTTACGCGCCGCACCTATCTAACCTCTTAGATTCGGTTGTACTTTTTGTACGTTACGCACGTTAAAAGCATCTTTCTCTCTGTGAGTTTTGCTCAATTAAACGGATTTATAGAAGTCAAGTGTGCTTATTATCAACCCTCTGCATCAAGTATCATTATGGTTATATGTCCATTATCAATCGCGCGCCTGATATTGTCACAGACCCTCAGGAGAGCAGACTGAGTTGTGACCCGAACGGTAAGCAGACTGTCTGGGATTTAACAGATCGAATTCGTCTGGATATCGTGTGATCTGCAGGGCAACAATTTTCTCGAAAATCTTCGACAGTTCAGGCAAATTTGCTATTGGTCTCGTGTCAGACGGAGACGAGTGGGTTTCGACGAGAGAGAGAGAGAGAGAGAGAGAGAGAGGGAGAGAGAGAGAGACAGGGAGAGGGAGAGGGAGAGGGAGAAGGTGAGGGAGAGGGAGAGGGAGAGGGAGAGAGGGAGAGAGGGAGAGAGGGAGAGAGGGAGAGAGAGAGAGAGAGAGAGAGAGAGGGAGAGAGAGAGAGAGGGAGAGAGAGAGAGAGAGAGAGAGAGAGAGAGAGAGAGAGAGAGAGAGAGAGAGAGAGAGAGAGAGAGAGAGAGCGAAGTTAATTTTAGACATTTTTTTTCCAAAATCTACATATATACGTTGATTTGTTATGTACTTGGCGTATTTTTTTTCTGTTGTAAAGATTTTTATTAGTTCAATAGTTTCCAAGATTACCCTGAACAATGGCACAAACAAACTTTCCCCCTTTATATAATAGTAGAGATTTTTATTTTGTACTGTTATCTCTTTAATTTTTTGTGATTAAAATGATTTTTTGTAATATTATAATTTTTGTTAAAAAAAATTAAAGCTACTATTACTTAGGTTGGAATAGGAAGACCCTTAAATGAGAACACAACGATATATACCACTTGGGTTTTATTTTTTAAAAGTAGTTGTGCACAACAATTATTTTTCAAAGCAATATATATATATATATATACATATATATTGCCATTTTAAGATTTCACATATTTTTTAGAAATATATATTACTTGGGTTGAGTTAGGTAACGCCAGAAGAAATATACTACTTAGGTTTTTGAATTTTTGGATTTACAAAATACATTGCGTGTACTTGGCGCCTTTTTTTACCTTTCTTGAAAAAGGTAATTTTGTACTGTTTAAAAATACTTTAAGCTAAGAAAAAATAGCATTAAACGTGACGGACCCATGTTTACACTCCAAGAGTGCAAAAAAAACATTTACACACGGAAGGTTAATTCTGTGATATTTATGATTCCGAAATATTTATGTTCATACAATTACAATATTACGAGTAATATTTTTTGTCGGACGGAAGACTCGGACCTTCATTAGATATCGAAAAAATGTATTCTGAAGTTGCAACAATATTTGTTTTTCTCTTCTGTTGTTTCTTTATCTGTTTTTGTCGATTATGACATAGCGTGTTGCGATAAATCAGATTCAGAAACGATTAATAGAATATTACTCAATATTATGGAAAGAAGTAAAGTGTGGCAACATTTTGTTGCTTTGGCTGATAACGTCAAAGCGACATGCAATTACTGCAACGCAAAACTGGTGCATAAGGGTTCCACAACGACTCTGTGGAATTATTATAACATTAAACATAAAGTCGTCGAAGAAGCCAGCTCGTTTTTTAATATTTCGGATAAGTAAGTGTTGTGGTGATATGTTGTAATATACAGGGTGGCTCGTACTGAAATCTATCAAACTGAACTATGGCTAAATTAACGTTGTAGCCGAATTAGCGATGATGGAGAACCAGCAGGCACAAAGGATAGGTCAAACACCGACAAACCTCATTCAAATATTTATTTAAATTATAAGAGCAAAAGGATGCGCTGTAGTCGTTTATATTCAACCAACCCAGACTCTCGACCAGTAAACTCTGATCCCGCCGAAGCCATCACTCGAGCACTGTGCAAGATGATTGCAATAGATGTTACCAACGTCAAAAATTGAAAATATAAAGGCTTCGTGGATTTTATGATGATTCTTTTAAGCCGGGATATATGGTACCACGTAGGAGAGTTATAGACAGCCGTATGCGAGCTATGTACAGAGATATATCTGAAGAAGTAAAGCGAAGACTTAAAACAGCAAGTGCGGTGGGTCTTTCTACAGATGCTTGGGCCTCTCGGTGGATTTATACATGACAATAACGGCTCACTACCTTGACGAAAAGTGGATACCACAAACTCTTAGCCAACAGCTGGAGTAGTGGAAAGACACACAGCCCAACATTTGCGCGAGATCATCCGTGATGAAATTGATACGTAGTCATTAACAGACAAAGTATGTGGTGCGGTACATGACAATACCACCAATATAGTTAAAGCCATGGAAGGACTGTATGCTACATCATGAGCGTTCGTTGTGCTGCACATACGCTGCAACTATCGATAAACAAGGGACTTCAGCTTGAAGAGTGCGTAAAGATCGTCCAAAAGGCTGCAGATATTGTGTCTGCTTTTAATCATTCGTACATAAGAATGCGCGGTTTAGAAGAAAAGTTGCGGGCGTTAAATTTGCCAATTTTGAAACTTATCCAGAGATGTCCTGCGCGTTGGAATTCAACATTTAACATGCTGGAAAGATTATATATAATACGCACTGGAATTACTGCTGTTTTGAGTGGTCGATCTATATTTAAATCGTCAAACGCCGCTAAGTTGGAAATGTGTGAAATTGAGTGGCTAAACATTTCAGATCTTGTCACAGTATTGTGTCCTCTCCAGCAAGCAACTACTGTGTTATGCGCTGAGAAGAAGATAACTCTATCTTTGGTGCGTCCAATCATACACAGCATGCTCAGTCACCATCTTGCTATCAAGGATACTGACAGTTCAATGATTCTCTCTTTTAAGCTGTGTATTGTTAGGGATCTTACTAATCGCTTCCATATGAAAAATCCTGAAGATGAAACCGAGTATGTAGTGCGACTTGAACAGATGGCAAACTTTTTGGATCCACGGCATAAGACACTGCAGAGCCAACAGATTATGTACGAGAATGCATCCGAAGAGAAGTGCAAAAGCAAATCGAAATAAATGGACAAAGTAGCAGGAACGGTGATACGCCGCATAATGAAACGCGTGCTACTGTCATGGATTTTCTTTTGGTCTCAACGACTAATATTGGAGAAAATGAATTTTCTAGATATTTGTCAGAACCACAGATCAATCATAATCTAGATCCCTCTACATGGTGGCAAGCTCATGAAACCTCTTTTCCTACGATAGCCAAAACTGCAGTTCTTGTGTATTTCAGTATGATCTGCAAACTCTGAACGCGTTTTTTCTTCTACTGGAAATATTGTGTCTGTTACACGTAACTGTCTTTCCCCTACAAATGTTAACATGTTAGTTTTTCTTTATCAAAACAGAGAATTTCTAATGAAAAAATAGAAAAGGTTTGCAAATCTGGCAAACTGTGGTGTATTGTATTTATTTTTGTAGTTTACACGCGAATTGTAACTTACTGCATGTATTTTATTTAGCATTGTGTACTGTTATACTATTCATTACTTATTATGTTGTTAATGTACAATATATTAGGTACTATTTCACTAAAAATATATATTTATTTATTTATTTCAACATAAAATGCCGGGAAAAACTTTTTTCTTTTCGAGTGCTCGAACACGATGTTCTTTCGGGTTCCCGCATTTCCGGTATTGACTATTGACGATTACAGCGCGCCATATTACTTACTACGCCGCATATTGGATTGCGGCTCGATAGGCGTTCAACGATAGGATCAAGAATAAAGTTACTTGCTTTTTAATATTCTAGAACAGACGGAAGATATTGATAAGAATTGCATAATTTACGGTAAAACTTCTATTGATGGATTTTATTTTATAAATTTTTCTATTTAATATTATAAAATGTGTTCCAGACTAGAGAAATCGCTTAGGATTGCCAATTCATATTTCACTCAATGCGTGGAAAAGCGAAATCTAACCATTTTATCACATTATAATTAGTTCAAAATTAATATTTACAATCTAAAAATTTTAGGGGAGAAGTCTCTCAAACTACACGTTTGACATCCACAATGCGATCTTCACTTTACGAATAGTCTATCAATATTATTCGGATTGCACGGATATCCGAATATTCGTTTCTAAGCTATTCAGTATCCGGATACTCCGGAGTATCCGGAGTACGAATAGACGATGACGTCACTATTCGGATATCCAAATAATAATTTATCCGGATAACCGGAGCCAAGTGGAGAACCGCGTGAATCTGGACAGCATTGTATTTTTCACGCAAAACGAGATCCATCCCACCTCATCCCTACTTATAGGGCGAAATGAGGTCTATTATTGTATGGTTCGAGTTTTCAACTTTCCACGCGAACCGAGGTCCACCCCCAACCACCCCGCCTACATGTGTACTGTCCACGCCAAGGTCCACTGTTGTGTAATGATAATCTGATTCGTGTTGCGCCGAGTGAGATTAGAAATCAGAAATGGCAACAGTTGACAAGGATGACCAGTGCGTAGATCGCAAGGATGACAGGAACGTAGAACGCAAGGATGAATGGCGCGCAGAACAAGGATGTCTAGTGCGCAGATCACAGGAACGTAGAACGCAAGGATGATTGGCGCGCAGAACAAGGATGTCTAGTGCGCAGAACACAGGGATGACAGGAACGTAGAACGCAAGGATGATTGGCGCGCTGAGCAAGGATGTCTAGCACGCAGAACACAGGGATGACAGGAACGTAGAATGCAAGGATGATTGGCGCGCTGAGCAAGGATGTCTAGCACGCAGAACACAGGGATAACAGGAACGTAGAACTCTAGGATGATTGGCGCGCAGAGCAAGGATGTCTAACGCGCAGTTGATCTCGTTGAGCTGAGCGGTTATCAAGGGAATAGCGGTATTCTCAAAAACGGTGTATCTCAAACAGTCGTGGGTATCAACAGAGTAGCGTAAGTCAATGGTCGCGGTTCTCAGATCAGAGTAGCATAAGTCAATGGTCGCGGTTCTCAAATCAGAGTAGCATAAGTCAACAGTCCTTCGAAATCTCCCATACAGCCTCGTGCTGCTCGATCATCTTTTAATAAAGGCGTACGCAAGGACATCTGTTGTCCAACACCACAACGACAGGCTGATCGCAAAGCCACACGCGGTAATCACAGGCTGATCGCAAAGCCACACGCGGTAACCCTGGCTGATTGCAAAGCCACACGCGGTAATATCTCGCAACATCGTGTTGCCCGTCATCGCATCAACGTCGTGTTGTCCGTCAAGACCTCAAACGTGTGAACCTGCGGATATCTCGTTCGTAGCGAATCTCCGATCTTCTCACAACCTTCTCGTCAGCATACGCAAGGAATCTCGGTGCGAAAATAAAATGAATAGAATTATCGTTAGAAGTGAACAAATGATAATGCAGTAAAACAGACTCAGCAATCGCGAACAACGCCGGGAAAAAACATGTAACATTCGCAAGAGATAATAAACTCACGTTCGTTCGCATATGAAAATACTCGTATTTGGTGAATTTCACACAAGGGAAAATACCGGAGTCGCCCGCATAGAAACAATGTCGAAAAGAAACAACGCACGTACGCAAAGGGAACATACCGGGTCAGTGACCGGGGTCACTCGTACACGAAATTGAACATTACAACGCGGATATCGTATCGAGAGATAAAGCAATGTCAAACATTTCACGCAGACGCGTAACGAAGAAATGGCGAAAATGACCGCACAAGAACTGCACGTAATACCGCGAATATTAATTCGAAAAATGAACAATGACACAACCGGCTACGGATACGCGCAATGAAAAGAAACTGAGATTACCCGCACACGAAAGGTACATATAACGTGGATATTTAGCACCACATCGACACCACGTAGCCGCCGTAGCCGCGCGGTAAAATAAAGGCGGGAATCATCGCATAAGCATTACCTCGAATTACCGCAGCAATCATATCGAGCAATCAAACCTGAGGCCTTTCTCGAGGTCGGAAGCTACGACGTCAGAACTCTCGGGCGTCTCGAAGACGTATCAGTTGGGAGTGATTAGGCAGGTATTGGTTGGGAGGATTTAGGCAGGATGCGAAAATGGAAAAGCCGGGGCATCAGAGCGTCCCGTCCGGCCTTGTCGACCTCCGCCACGGCTCCGTCGAAAGACTCTGCTTTCCGCTCGAAGATTCCACAAATGACTCCTCGCTCCGGGATGCGAACCGCACAATTAACGTGAAAAGTTTTCTTCGCGATGATACGCGCACTCAATCCGTCTCGCTTCACTCTTTTCTCTCGATGTTGATTTTCAAACTCGCGAGAACGAAACGATCAGGCAAAATCTCGATAAAGATGACGAATAACAACGGTTGCTAGGGCCGGTGCTTCTCCGTTGCCGCGCTCGCTGACCGTTGCGCTCTCCCCGATCGCGCTCGCGACGTCTGAGCCGGCGTTACGGCGCTTATTTCAAATCGTCACACATTGACAATTTCGAAACATCTACGCATACACTTTTCCACCCACAACAAGTGTAGGTAGAAATATTTATATAAATTGAGCCCAATATTACATTTTTTATTGTCAGTCTACGTACACAACCTTTGATTTTTACAAATCTTTTTTTTTTTCATAACTTTTTAATAAGACATGACCGCCGATTAAGTTATACGGAAAAGTTACTTAGGGTCATGTCCTTGACAACATATGTCAAGATCAAGATCGTTGGAAATGCCTCTCCTTATCTCTATTTTTACCAAAATGTTTCCTACTTTTTACTTTTCTCATAGAAGATGTTCAGTGTGCCTTAATGCATAATTTGTCACATCTTATTAGATTTTACAAAACCATTATAAATCTACTATATTTAACTTGATACTTTAGATGAATTGAACAAATAAAGATAGAGTATTATTGTCGAGATATAAATAAAAGTGCGATGTTTTCGTATCCGCACAAATTTAAATAAAAAAGCATGTTAAATTACATATACAGGGTGTTTCGTTTTAATTTCCCCAGACAAATATCTCGGAAAATATGGAAGATACGGAAAAAGGCTTGAGACAAAAATTGTAGGATATCAAAGGGGACAAATAATGAAAATATGAACTTGACCTTGAGTGATTTTTTTATGTCCAGGTCAATGTAATCATTGTTTTCTTAAATAGAACCTCCCATTTTTATTGCATATTTTTGTAGCACTTGTTGAGACGTTTTCAAAACACTATAATAAAGTTCCTTTTTATTAAAAATTTCTTGAAATATTTTAAATTTTGTCATGATACTTTTAATATAAAATATGAAATATCTCATAAAGTATTCACCTTTCGATAACTTTACCTTGATACTTTTATATATAGAATAATAAAAGAAATCGATTGTTTAAAAAAAATTATTTTTAAAAATTTGATTGCATCTTGTGAACGCATTTAATTTTACAAAATTGCAAATGTTAAAATTAATATTATTATTCAATTCCCTTCATTATTCTACGTGTAAAAGTATCAAGATAAAATCATTGAAAAATGAATACTTTACAAGATATTTTATATTTATATTAAAAGTATCCGACAAAATTTAAAATATCTCAGGAAATTCTTAATAAAAGAGAGCTTTATTATAGTGTTTTGATTAGAAAACGTCTCGACAAGAAAACAGACAACTATAAAAATATGCAATAAAAACTGAGGAATTTTATTTAAGAAAACATCGATCACATTGACTTGCTGTTGAAAAGATCACTGAAGGTGAAGTACATATTTTCATCATCTGTCCCCCTTGATATCCTACTACTTCTGTTTGAAACATTTTTTCGTATATTTTCCATATTTTCCGAGATATTTGCCTGGGAAAATTAAAACATCCTGTATAAATATATTGAATAAATTTTATGATAAATAGGAGTTAGGGAAGTATTTCTATTTTACAACTCGGAAACAGTTTATTTTTGAACTCATATTTATTAAGACTTATTTGTTTATTTTGTTGGCTGTTATCCAAAATGCTGGTAATATGCCACCAATTTGTCAACACATTGGAGCAGAATATTGTGGCAGATAGGCATTAACGTTCTCAAGAAGCTCATGTTTTGTCAGCAGAGCTTGCGCGGACATAATCTCAGATTACGGTAAATATTTATCGTAATTATGTTAATCACGCTCTTCTTAGACAGATTGTATCAACAATGCCAGTCTAAACTATTAATGACTAGTGATGTCGAAATTTAATGAATCTTTGCCAAAGATGTAGTTTGTCCAATAATGACAGTTGTGTTCATTTACTTTGTCTGTATTTTAAACATAACTTTATTAGTACAAACAGAATATATGTATTGAATGATTACGAAATGACATTCTGCTTTTGTTTCTATTAGTAATCTGGATAATTATTCAGTATAAGGAAACCAGCCCCAATAACCTTGACCTTGACATATGTTGTTAAGGACATGACCCTGAGTAACTTTTCTTTATAACTTAATCGTCGCTCATTGCTTATTTAAAAGTTATGAACAAAAAATTTGAGAAATATAACAGTTTGTGTCGATACTAAGGGAAGTAATTTGCTAATATGTGTGTACAGACAGTACACATGTACATACGCTATCGCCCCTCCCCCGCAAGCAGGGGTGGGTAGAGGGTGGACGTTGGCCGGTTCGCGTGGAAAATTGAAAACTTGAACCGTACAATGATAGACCTTGTTTTGCCTTTTAAACAGGAGTGGGGTGGACCTTGCTTTGCATAGATGGTTCTCTGGACAGGATTGTACTTTCCACGCACAGCGAGATTCAACCCCTCCCCCCTGCTTATAAGGCAAAACGAGATCTATCATTGTACGGTTGAGGTTTTCAACTTTTCACACAATCAACGTTCACCCCCACCCACTCCTGCTTGCGGGGGAAAGGCAATAGCTTACATGTGTACTGTCTACAGTGTAGACTCTACACATATATATCAGCAAATTACTTCCTCTACTACTAAAACAAACTTGTATATTTCTTAAACTTTTTTGTTCATAACTTTTAAATAAGCAATTACCGACGATTAAGTTATAAGGAAAAAGTTACTCAGGGTCATGTTCTTGACAACATATGTCAAGGTCAAGATCATTGGAGATATCTTCCCTTATCTTCATTTTTATCCTTTCCTGTGCTAACTATTCTCTACTTTAACAAAAAGACTGTTCAATATATTAACGATTCACTGCTTTAAATAACTTTTCTTCGTTCATGCATGTACTATTTCCACATACATTAGTCGTTTGTACCTTTCAATACTCAAAATAACTGCTACATTTTTCAAACTTTTTTTGTTAATAACTTTTTAATGAAGAATGAGCGACAGCGAAGTTATAAAGAAAAGTTACTCAGGGTCATGTCCTTGACAACATATGTCAAGGTTACGGTCATTGGGACTGGTTCCCCTATACTAAATAATTACCCGAACACAATATTTAAGATCCCTGAAAGTAAGAAAAAAAAAGTTTATTGAGATTCGAGGTCTGAAAATGCCTCGTTCAGCCGGAAATAACAGAGCGTACTTGTATATGGGGCATTCCACGCCAATTCGCGAGGGGTCAAACCTCGACCTTTTTATTTTTGATGGTGGCTTGTTTTTTAACAGGTTTTTACGGGTACTATACCCATGTAATAACGTTTCTATAATAAATGTAGCGTTTCCGAAATAGAGCCTGCACAAAATGAGGACTGCAAGATTTTCAATGAATTTTTCGTCTAAGAAAAAAATTCATTAAACATAAAATACGTATCATATACGTATTATATGTATACGTATTATATACGTATACTATTTCAGAAACGCTAGTACTCGTAAAGACCTGCTAAAAAACGAGCCACCATCAAAAATAAAAAGGTCGAGGTTTGACTCCTCGCAAATTGACGTGGAATGCCCCATATATAAGTACGCTCTGTTATTTCCGGCTGAACGAGGCATTTTCAGACCTCGAATCTCAACAAACTATTTTTTTTTTCTTATTTTCTGGGATCTTAAATATTATCCTCTCACTTGTACCTTTTGGCACAAAACGCAAGAAAGACCACTGAGAATATATATATATATATATATATATATATATATATGTAAAATATTACTAATTATATGTGTGTGAAAATATTACTTGAAAATAATTAATATTTTACGTACTTCGAAGTCTATTTTTGATTGTACCGGGATTAACGACGATTCAGCGACGATGCTGAATATTGAACTTCATCTTCATTTCTTTGACGCTGGCGTCAAAACGGAACCACGTGATCCCTGTTGACGCTCATTTTCAGCGTCTCATGAATTGGCACCTTAAGTTAAGTTAATATACATATCGGGCATTCCATGTCAAATCGACCTGGGTCTGACCCTCGATCTCTCGGACTTGGTCCGCGATTTTTTATGTCATTATTCCAACTCTAAAATGCACTCAGATTTTTTTACAGATTTCTTTTTATAAATTTGATTTATTTATAATTTTTCAAAACAAACATATCGTTGGCCACAATTTAAAAATCTGAAAAAATTCTAAAAAATTTTATGTCAGATATCAAAATTTTTAAACCTTAACTTAAAGTGAGCCGGCGTTTGCTTCTATTTTTTTCGAGCTTTTTTCGAGTTTTTTTCGAGTTTTTTTAGAAAAACATTTTAAAAAATTAGAAGTATTAGTCAGTCCATTGTAGGTTGTTGCTTGAATATATTTATATACAACACAAGATTTATGACAATTTTTTCAAATTTTTTTGAAGCAATTTTTCAAAATAAAAATAATCGTGTCGGAAAAATCTGAAAAAATTCTCAAAAATTCTGTGTTATATATAAAAATGTTCAAGCAACAGCCTACAGTAAACTGACTTCTGCTTCTAAATTTTTTAATGTTTTGTTCAAAAAAAGCTCGAAAAAAGTAGAAGCCGCGAATGTTGATCCAACTCTGGGTCAAGGCTTAAAAGTTTTAGTACCTGACATAAGATTTTTGAGAATTTTTTCAGATTTTTAAATTGTCGCCACGATATGTTTATTTTAAAAAGTTATAGTAAAAAAATCAATAAAAAAATCTAAATGCATTTTAGAGTTGGAACAACAACATAAAAAATTGCGTACTAAATCTGAGAAGTCGAGTGTCAGACGCAGGTCGATTTGGCATGGAATACCCAATATACAGAGTGACTCATTTTAATTTATCCACTAAAATATGTCAAAACCCGTAAGTTTTAGAAGGAAACTTTTTAAACAAAAGTTGTTTAGTTCTGAGGATAAAAGAAGATAGGAATATTAGTTAGACCTTGGGTAGCGTCGTTAAGGTTACATCAAGGTCACATAGAGCTTTTTAAATTAAAACACTTATTTTTTATTGCATATTCTTGTAGCCTTTGTCGAGACGGTTTCAAAACACTATAATAATGCTCTTGTTCTTTAAGAATTTCCTGGGATAATTTAAATTTTTTCATAATATTTTTAATATAAAATATGAATTATTTCGTAAAACATTAATTTTTCAATGGCTTTACTTGGATACTTTTATATGTAGAATATTAAAAGAAATCGATTGTTGTAAAAAAAAATAGAAAAATATTATTTTAAAAAATATGATTGCATTGTGTAGACGCATTTAATTTTGGAAAATTGCAAATGTAAAAATTAATATTATTTTATATTTGATTCTTTTCATTATTCCATGTATAAAAGTATTCAGATAAAGTCATCGAAAAGTGAATACTTTACAAGGCATTTCAGATTTTATATTAAAAATATTATGATAATTTAAAATATCCCAAGAAACTCTTAACGAAAAAAAGCTTTATTATAGTGTTTTGAAAACGTCTCGACAAAGACTACAAGATATGTCATAAGAAAATAGAGATTTTAATTTAAAAAGTTCCATGTGACCTTGATATGATCTTAATAACGCCATCCAAGGTCTAACTAGTATTTATATCTTCTTTTCCCCTCAAAACAAACCAAACAATTTTTGTCTAATAAGTTTTCTTCTAAAACTTACGGGTTTTGAGATATTTGAGTGGATAAATTAAAATAAGCCACCTAGTATATACGCTATAAAAGAAGAGTCAAGACAGGCTTACCGATATCTTTGTTATCTTTTACGGTAGATATTTAGTAATAGGGAACCACTCCCAATTTCTATAATTTTAAAATATGTTGTCAAGATCATCACCTTGAGTAATGTTGTGAAGGTTTTAGTTAGGGATTGTTGCTTATTAAAAAGTTATTAACAAAATAAAATATAATGAATAGTATATATAATAGCAATTACATATCCTATAACTAAAAAAATATATAAATAAATAAAATTGAGATAAATAAAACTGTGTAATGCTTTGTAAAATTATTATTTTTTTTAATAACATATTAGCTTTTTAGTATAGACTCCTACCTAAACCACAGTAAAGAACAGTAGGTTCACTCCCCTAAGAAGTTGGTAAATGAATATGGCGACTTTGGCAATCAATAACATGGCGGCTATCATCTGACAGTTTTCATTTGGGTTAGATACATCGGCGCGTAACTTGAATTGTATATTTGTATTTATTAAAAAAAAATTTTTTTAATAAAATTATAACAAGTTATAAAGGAAAAAAAAATAAAAATGAATTTACTTATATTTGTGGATATTTATTAAAACGGTGTTTTGTAAATCATACATGTGAAACATGTAAATTACTTTTAGAAAAAAATAGTGATGTAAATACCTTAAAATTATATAGTTACTTCAGAGCATATAATAATACAGAAAATACGTTTGGTCGTTTGCTTATTCCAAGTTCTATATTTAAACGGTATATTAAAGAATTGCATACAAAATTTTTTGAAACTTTCTCAATTATTAAACAACCTAACGTAGTGCAAATCTTTATAAATATTCTTTTAAAAATAGAGTTTTTTCATTCATGTTCAAATTTTCCGAGAAATTATTTAGTTAAACTTTATATTAGAGTTCGTATATTTTATACTTTGAAATTTATTAACCGAGACTTTAAAGAACAAAGGAAACATAATAAAAAAATAACAATATTACAACACAAATGAAAATTTATTATCTCCGGGCTCAGACCCCTTCCCAAAACCTTCTACGGTCTAAGTTAGAGTATCATGAGATAGTATACCAAATTTGATTGTTCTAATTTGAAAACTGTAGATTTGCATAGCGGACAAACATACACACATACATACATTCATTTTTATATATTACTAGCTTTTAAGCCCGCGCAAAGCGCGGGCTTAAAAGCTCTTCCTTCTTTTCCCCGAATAGTAATATTTAATTTTTTTTTAAAGGGACCTTTTTTAGACAATTTTGTAATTTGTATGGGGGCCGCTGTCCCCGAGCTCAGACCTCTGCCCAAAACCCTCTACAGTCTAAGTTAGAGTATCATTAGATAGTATACCAAATTTGGTTGTTCTAATTTGAAAACTGTGATAGAATAATAATATCACAAATTAAATTGATCATCAAATTCTAAACGCAACTGATGCTAATAAACATTCTTTCCCAGCAGACCTTTTCCCCTCGCTTCGACCCCTTCCCAAAACCCTCTACGGGCTAATTAATTAGACAGTAGACGATGTTTTTTCTCCGAATAGTAATATTTCCTCATGTAATATTTTTCGCAATAAATTTAATAATTTAACACTTTAACAGTTTTTAGATAATTAAATTGTGTCAATTTAATTCTGGGGAAGGCAGGGTTTTAAATGTTCCAACGATAGCTGTGTTTCAGTCCGACATTTATCGGCTCGCAGTTTTAAAGGAGGATGTTAAAAAGAGGCCATTTTTGGCCCGCTAGTGCAACGTGAAAACGTACTAGAGAATTGTTATTTGGACCATTTAAAAAAGGAAAATGACATTTATTTCATCCTAAAGTGGTGGGAACATGGTTAGAATAAGCGAAGTTTAGCTCGTTTTACCCTTTGACGACAAAGCATGTACGCATAATTTCTTTTTAGAAAGTATTTGACCGATATTTATAAAACTTTGGGGTAAAAAGGTTTTGTGTAATGCGTTTTTCGATTTTAGAGCCAGGAGGGGTGTCATAAGGTCGTTTTTTGGCACACGTCAGAATCGCTCCCAACTGTGGTGTTTTCTTCCTACCGATGTAGCTCACAACTTCCTAAAACCGTTTGCTGTCTGAGCAATTAAAGGCTGAGAACGGGCAACTTGAAATCTCAAAAATCAATGGAGTTTTTCACATGGTGGTAATGACGGTCTCATTTCAGCATGTCATTGTTGGGAGGGAGGGAGGGAAAGAAGGAGGGAGGGAGGGAGGTAGAGAGAGAGAGAGAGAGAGAGAGAGAGGGAGTTTTTTAAATTGGCAGTTTTTTAAATTAAAATTAAGTATGTTATGCAAAATTAGAAAAAAAAGAATACTTAAAATAACATAAGCATTGAGAAGTGCCGTTTTCGGTCGAAGCGGATTTTGATGCTTAATAATATTTCACAATCAATTATTATTAAATTCAGTTTTTTAAATTGGCACTGCGTGCTAATATGGACTTTGTCAGACTTAAAACGCAATTGTGCAAACTGAAATTAGAAATAATATATTTCATATTAATTTGATATTGTCAAGTAAAATAATATACTAGAAGAATATTTATAACAGTTATACAAATTTATATGGATAGATCCATTATAGAGTATATATTTATATATGATTATCTTTAACCTTATAAATATACTTTTACATGATCACACATGATAATATACTAGTATATAAAACCATATATGACTATATAAAGTTATACTTAAAGAGATTTAGTCATATAATATTGTTAAAGATTATATTTCCATTTCTTATATGACCATATATAATTATATATTTACTAATATAAACTAATATAAACTAATATGAATAAATAAGAGGTTTTTTTCCCGGGCGGCTAATAATGGACATTTATAAGACGTGTGTCATTTCTTATACCATCTAAAGACATTATTTTGAAGACGTCTTAAAGTCGTCCAAATAAAGTCTTTTTGTAACATAACTATTTTTACTTCTTAATGTTGTATGATAAAGTAATAATAAAATAAAAACCACAAAATTAATTACAATATGTTTGTTTCGCAACTTTATGATTGAAGCGGTGAATTATTTATGGTATAAGTGGATGTAGTTGCGTGTAATTAGTTTTATGATAACTATTTTATGAAGTGTTATAGCTATCACGAAGATATCATTACAGGATTTTTGAACACTTTAAAGATGTACCTGTTATAGACAAGTATAGTTAATAATTAAGGAAGCGTCAGGGTCAGAAGATCATCACTGTCCACTCGATCATCGAAGTCAAGCAAAGCAACACGGGCGCGGTACTATACTTGGATGGGTGACCGCCTTGAGAGAAGATTTTTCGGACGGATGCGCGGCTATACGCACACGATATAAAGAAACAGTTGAAAAAGCGTTTATTTTCCGAGATAAAGAAAAAGAACGTTTTTTTATAAACGTTTATCAAGTAGACATTTTAACTTATAAAAAAACGTTTTTAGAAACCGGTAAGTCGTATATTGGTCCTATTTTTGCCGTCAATAAGACGTCAAAAAATGATGGCTCATGGACGTGACATATCGACGTCATTTTCGGGTCTCATGAGGCCTATTTAGGACATTTAATTGGTCATTTTATGACCAAAATTTACACCGTTATTTTGACGTCATTTTGCTACTTGGGTTTTATATAAGCAATGAGCGACGATTAAGTTATAAGGAACAGTTACTCAGGGTTATGTCTTTGACAACATATGTCAAGGTCAAGGTCATTGAAGGTGGCTAACTTAATGTGTATTTTTACTAAAAAAGGAAAGGAAACTTACCGACAAAATATCGCATATTATCGACAAAAATCGTATTATTTATACTTTTTAATACATAGGCCAATTGACACGAAAAGTTCGTTAAAATTGAATACACTTATTCTGTAATAATATAGCCCTCGATTAAATTGTTTAATGACGATTTATGACGATTAATTGGACCAAAACCAATGGTCGAATCGTCACGATGATTATTTGCCAATTGTAGTCGATGAAATAAAAGTCTAATTGTTTATTATATTGTTGGCGAATTACAAATGTACTTTCGGTTAAATTGTTTAGTTGATAAGAAATCGTTGTTGTTGCTCGACATCAATTAAACAGTTTAGTCGATGTAAAGTCGATAGTATGCGCCCAGTCTCAGACTATTATAGGCAATAGAACAAACAACTAACTAACTACTAACAATTGCACATCGTTGTCAGTCTTTAGTCTTTTATTTCTATCCCTCTGTACGCATATGATGCTCTTTTCACGTTATAACCAGAATATCTTGGTAACCGTTAAGGTGGAAGCACATAAAATTGCAGGAGCCATAAGCAGAAGGCAGAACCCTGCTGAAAATGACCGATTAAATCCGATTGGTTCCGTATTAAATTTGGTGAAATTGAATCGAAATGAATGCGTTTTCAATCCGGTTAATCGGACGCCCGATTGGAAGTGAATCGGTTCTAATAAAATCAATCGGAATCGTTTTTAATTCGGCATTTCCGGGTTGATCTGAATCCGTCGTTATCAGTTTCAATCGTATTAATGCACGTCCATTTTAATCGGGTGAATAAAGTGAGCACATGAATCGTGTTGAATCCGCATCGATCGTAAAATTTTAATACAACACCGAAATCGGATTTAATGCGATATTTCCGGATTCATCTGAATCCGACTGAATCGGTTTCAATCGTATTAATCCTAATCCATTTTAATCGGGTAAATAAAATGACCACATGAATCGTATTGAATCCGCATCAATCGTGAAATTTTAATACAACACCGGAATCGGATTTAATGCGATATTTCCGGATTCATCTAAATTCTACTCAATCGGTTTCAATCGTATCTGCGCTTAAGCCATTTAAATTGGGTAGTGAAAGTAGCTATGTGAATCGGATTAAATCCGCTTTAATCATTAAAATTGTATATAACACATAATTTTTACGTAATAGAGTTCTTACTACAGGATTTCCTTTTGGTAAAGTCATGAATTCTATATTTGAAAAACTGTAAAATGTTTTTATTTAACCCTTCGAGAACACACAGGGTTAATTTGACCCTTTTTTTTTGCCAGAAAAATTTTTAGCCAAAAATATTAAACAAAAAAATAAAATTTTTTTCGTAAAAAACTTTTTTTTTCCAAAAGAACACACTGGGTCAATCTGACCTTACACACACTTTGATCGTCCACCATTTTAAATTAACGAGTGCGATCAACTTGAAAAAATTCCCAGATGTACTTGGAACATTGTTAAATTAATTGATATAAATAAAAAGTGCCGTTGGAATTATTTACATATTTTAAAAAATTTAAAAAGAAAAAAATTTTTTTTGAATCTTTTTGAATTTTTTAAAATATGTAAATAATTCCAATGGCACTTTTATTTATATCAATTGATATAACAATGTTCCAAGTACATCTGGGAATTTTGTCAAGCTAATTGCACTCGTCAATTTAAAATGGTGGACGATCAAAGTGTGTGTAGGGTCAGATTGACCCAGTGTTCTCCGTGAATGAAAAAAAAAGGTGCGTTTTCGAAGGGTTAAATAAATACTGCACATTGTAATAAATTTGTAGTACGAAGAACGGAATTATAATAAAGTAGTAAATAATCCTGTTTATATATCCGGAATTCACGGATTCTATCAGTTTGAATCGGTCAGTCAATCCGTTTAAATCATTATAATTTCGTGATTTCGGGGTTCACGAAATCATAACAATTTAGACTGATTCAAACCGATAGAAAACGAGTGAAATTACATCTTTGAGTACGAATCCGTTTCAATCGTTTCCAATCGGTATAATCGTTATGAAATCATACACGCAGAAAATTTTTCTCGAATAATGTAGAATACTCATAATAAAATTTACTAGATTTGCATCGCACCGGTAGGATATACGCGTATTCAACCGGAAATTAATATATGACAATAGAAAAGTAATAGTTTGATCAGATACATCTTGTAACCTAAAGGTAAATAAGTTTGCCATATTAATAGTCCGGGAGGTAAGTAGCGACACAAAAGTGTCAGCGATTTGATTAGTCTTGGAACAAAGTAATTTCTCTTGTTTTAATAGTGTTGTTGATGAAATGCAGAGTCTGGCTGCGCTGTCTCGCTGAAATGGGCGTTGCGGCGCCTTTAATCTTGTCGAAAAAACACTTATGTTGGAAGAATTTGATTAGTGCTGAGCTTTTATATATTTATTGTTTTTTGTATAAAGAAATGTTTTAGAAGAGTCTGGCATGCAACTGACACTGGAAAATGAGTCTGGCACCCTCTCAAAGTCGTTGTAAAAAGTCGATTTGTAGAATCATTTGATTAGAGCTGTAACTTGTCAAGATGGTAGTTTAAATATATAAAATTATAAAAAAATAAGTCTGGCTACTTGTACTGGCTGGAAAATTGGTCTGGCACCCCCTTTAAAGTCGTCTGCACGAGCGCGCCGGTAGCTCGTTGCCCGCCGTATCTGTAATATTATTAACGCATTACTCATTGAAAAAGATTTTATTTGTCCAAAAGGAGAAACGTAAACGATTTCGTGCTTATTAGTAGTGGAATAATGTGTAATTAATTATGTAATAATCAGAAATAAAGTAATTTAAAAATAAAACTATATTTTAAAGTTGTCAACATTATGAATAAAGTATACGCTTATAAAAAAACAATTAACTTTAATTATTAAAATTATTAATTTATTTATCTGGATAATCTGTAATCAAACTTTCAATTTCTGATGAATTTTCATTTTCATCATCGGTGAGCTCGGTATTGTCGGTATCGTCATCGGATTCTTCTTTGATTTCCTTTGATTGAGTACGTTCATGATCGGAAAATGATTCAAAGTTGAATTTATTATTAAAATTACACGATTTTAATAAGCTGCAATAAAAACAAAACTTTTACGAACTAAACTAATTAACTCGTTTTATTTGCAAAAAAATAATTATTATCTTAAAATCATATTTCTAAAGTCACGATTAAAGATTTATTAACAGTATTTAAATCAAAATTCTTTATATTTTTATAAACTAAAATATTATAATATTATAAATAAATAATTAGTTATTATAATAATAAGTATCTTTATTAATTTCAAATTATTTGTTGCATCATTATTATAACTTTATTACTAGTTTATTTATTCAAAATTAATTTTGCATTCATTTAAAATAAAATTAATCTATGAAATAAACCTTCATTTTCTTCCTCATTCGATTCAAGTAATATATATCGCTCACGAACGGGGGCAGTTGTACTCCTTCGACCCAAGTAAACTCGTACTTTTCGTCAACTTCTTTTCAGCCATTCTCAATCAGAGACAAATTTGTCATATGCTGCAAATAAGCATTTCTCCAAATGGTTGCGATGTGTGACGCTCTCAAAAGTTGTATTTGATGCGTCATCTATACCTCCATGTCAATCCGAATTAAAGCAACAACTTTTGAGAGCGTCATGCATCGCAACCATTATTAATAATCTTAATCATGACTTTAGAAATATGATTTTAAGATAATAATTATTTTTTTGCAAATAAAACGAGTTAATTAGTTTAATTCGTAAAAGTTTTGTTTTTATCGCAGCTTATTAAAATCGTGTAATTTTAATAATAAATTCAACTTTGAATCATTTTCAGATCATGAACGTACTCAATCAAAGGAAATCAAAGAAGAATCCGATGACGATACCGACAATACCGAGCTCACCGATGATGAAAATGAAAGTTCATCAGAAATTGAAAGTTTGATTACAGATTATCCAGATAAATAAATTAATAATTTTAATAATTAAAGTTAATTGATTTTTTATAAGCGTATACTTTATTCATAATGTTGACAACTTTAAAATATAGTTTTATTTTTAAATTACTTTATTTCTGATTATTACATAATTAATTACACATCATTCCACTACTAATAAGCACGAAATCGTTTACGTTTCTCCTTTTGGACAAGTAAAATCTTTTTCAATAAGTAATGCGTTAATAATATTACAGATACGGCGGGCAACGAGCTACCGAGCGCTCGTGCAGACGACTTTAAAGGGGGTGCCAGACCAATTTTCCAGCCAGTACAAGTAGCCAGACTTATTTTTTTATAATTTTATATATTTAAACTACCATCTTGACAAGTTACAGCTCTAATCAAATGATTCTACAAATCGACTTTTTACAACGACTTTGGGAGGATGCCAGACTCATTTTCCAGTGTCAGTTGCATGCCAGACTCTACTAAAACATTTCTTTATACAAAAAACAATAAATATATAAAAGCTCAGCACTAATCAAATTCTTCCAACATAAGTGTTTTTTCGACAAGATCAAAGGCGCCGCAACGCCCATTCCAGCGAGACAGCGCAGCCAGACTTTGCATTTCATCAACAACACTATTAAAACAAGAGAAATTACTTTGTTCTAAGACTAATAAAAAATCGCTGACACTTTTGTGTCGCTACCTCTCGGACAAGGAAATATGAGAAAAGTAAAAAAAGTCCTATACTAACGACGGAAGGCGCGCGGCGCGAGCGGCAACGCGGGCTCGCGCGGCGAAAGGGTTCGGTTCGCGCCCGCTACGCGGCGCATCGCCGGTATATTCTCGCGTGATTAAGATTCAACATCGACCCCTATATCTAGGGCAGCTCGGCAGGGTTTCTACAGCGTTCTCAAGTTTGCTCGTGGCGGACAGCTGACCGCCATAGCCTATAACAGCAACTTATGTTTTTGCCATGACTGCAACAGACGTCTCGTTTTTTGTCCATCAGCCATATTTTTATTTTTTGCTCTTTAAATTTCCTATACTTTCTTGAAATCTTTTGCATATTATGACTATATCCTAGCCGTGCAAGATTAGTATGGTATTTACTTTGTTCGTGTATACTTGTATTTTCGAAAAAAATTTTCTGCGTGTAACGATTCAAACCGATAGAAACCGATTGAAATTACATCTTTGAATACCAATCCGTTTCAATCGTTTTCAATCAGTGTAATCGTTATAAAATCATAACAATTCAAATCGATAGAATTCGATTGAAATTACATCCTTGAATACCAATCCGTTTCAATCGTTTTCAGTCGGTGTAATCGTTATAAATCCGTGATTTCCGGATCAAGAATCCAGATTCATGCGGATTCAAAATTTTTAATCGGATTCAATCGGTCATTTTTAGCAGGGAAGCCATATGCGCATGCGCTATGGTATCTGTAGAGCTCTTCAGATACTATAGCGCATGCGCATGCGCTCATGGCTTCTGCAATTTTATGTGCTTCCACCTTTAGGAATAGGACCCATGTTCATATGATTTTTTTTTGCTTAGAATCATTAATACTATCACCTCCCGGAATGTTGCAAATTCTTCCTCAATCACCCTGTATACATATATGTGTTAGAGTCCCTATATAAGAGTTGGCTACTGAGTGGACTCACACGTATTGGCTCAATCAACCTTTTGTAACAAAATGGCGAAACCAATTAGAATGCGACTACAGCCCTCTTCTTCTTTTTTTTTCTTTAGGTTAAGGCTGGCGACTACAGTCTCTGAGTGTGCTTGACTCTAGAGATGTTAGAGTCTCTATATAAGATACGAGACGCCATTTTGTTACAAAATAGATTGAGTGGCCAGACTCTTATATGGGGACTTTAATGTGTGTGCGTGTGTGTGTGTACATAATATACATGTATATGTGTATGTACAATTGTACATACATATACATATACATATACATATACATATACATATACATATACATATACATATACATATACATATACATATACATATACATATACATATACATATACATATACATATACATATACATATACATATACATATATAATGGTTAGGTTATTTATTTGCAGGTTGAAGCATTAGGCTTAATTGAGTTTCTGAAATAACAGTGGAGTTTATTAATTAACAAATTGCCTTAGCCTAAGTACATATCTGTAAGGTAATCCCTTACCTGAAATAACAGAAACGACATTTAAAACCTTTACTTGTGCAATATTCCTTTACGCTAATCGTGCGACCAGAGCTTAATATCGCCACGTGTTTCTGTCGCTCTTCACTGATATTGTCACAAGTTGCTTTACCGACAAACCTTAAGAGTGCGTACTATAGCCGTGACCGGAAAGTCGTATACTGGCTTTACATCTCCCCCCCCCCCCAAAAAAAAGGACCATTAAATTGTATGTGCGTCTACGGACGGAAGGGGAGTGAGCTTTGTGATATGAAATAGATTTGACTCTAGTTTTTTATACCCTGTATCTATCTTGAAAATTGAGTTTGATATTTTTTCCAAAATCTTGAATGGTCCGTTTCTTAATTTGTCTAATTTCTTTCTGTTTAATCGATGTCCATTTTCGACGTAGACTAGGTCTCCCACTTTGAATTTGTGTTCCGTTCTGTTTTTATCGAAAATTGATTTGTTGTAGTTGTGTGACCTGATTGTATTAGCTATATAATGCAGGTTTTCTGTCTGTTTCTAAATTATTTGTAGAAGCTTGTTTTAATTGGCTCGGGATTATTGAAATGTTTTGTCCTTCCAGTAAATATTTGGGAGAGAAACCTGTCACTGTGTGCTCTGTTTCGTTATATCTGTCTGTGCATTGGTGTGCTATTGTTGTCCAGGCTGATTTTTTCCCTTTTTCGTTGATCTTGCATCTTATTTTGTTTACAAGTGTTTGATTTAATCTTTCGTTAAGACCATTTGAGAATGGCGTGTTTGCTGCTGTGAAAATAATTGGTATGTTTTGTATTTGGAGGAAATCTTTAAATTCTCTCGAGTTTATGCCAGGATACTGATCTGTGAGAATCATGCCTATGTTGTTATGGTCCGAGATAGTTTTTACTAATCTTATGAAGTCGTTGGAGCTTTGGGTTTTGGATGTTGAGATGTATGCATATCTCGTGAAATGATCTACCATTAGGTGTAAATATTTCTTCGTTGATCTGTTTCCTCCGAATCCTCCAATGGTGTCTATTGAAATTATGTCGAATGGTTTTGTTGCCAGCCCCAAGTGCGACATAAGACCGATTTTAGGTTGCCCTCTGGATTTGTTTTTTTATGCAGATATCGCAATTTTTGCATACCTCTTTTATGTTTGTTCCTAAATTCTTTGTTGTGTAAAATGGATTTATTTTATTGTGTAACTGTTTTGTTCCTATGTGGCAAAATTCTTCATGCGTTCTTTTTATGAGAGACTTGCTGTATTCTTCTGATAGTAAGATTTTATTTTTATTTCTAGATTTTTTGTAATATATTTCTCTGAATTTTAGAAATTTATTTGGTTTTTCTTGAATTTCTTTGTTGTTTTTTTGATCGTTCATGATCTCTTGGATGCTTATCATGTTTACTATTTGTAGATTATCTTCCCTATTCTCGTTTTCTTCTAATACCGGATTTCTGCTGAGGCAGTCTGCTTCCATATTATCTTTTCCAGGGCAGTATTTGATATCTATATCATATTGGGATAAGTAGAAGACTATGTCTCCCAGTTCTTCGTCAGTTCTAATTTTTATGTTCAGGTTGTCTAGTGGTTTATGATCTGAAAAGACTGTGAATTTCTTGTTTCTGAGCCAAAATTGCCAAAATGTTACTGCTTCTTTTATGGCGAGACATTCTAAAAAGATGGCTTTTTTCTTCTTTTGAGAGTCATTTAGTTTTTTTGAAAAGTATGCCACTGGTTTTATATCTGTGTTTGATTTTTGTGGTTGTTTTAGAACTGCTCCTATGCCCTGTATGCTGGCGTCTGTGTAGATGTGTATTATTGGCATAGTTGGATCGAATATTGCTAAAATTGGTTCCGCACATAATAAATCTTTGATTTTTTCAAAGGTCCTCTGGCACTGATCCGTCCAGCGGAAGTTTTGTCCCTTTCTCAATAGATTGTGTAGGGGGTCTAATATTGTTGCTGCGTTTGGTATATATTTATGATAGTAGTTTATTTTACCTAAGAACTGACGAACATTTTTCGGTGTTTTTGGTACTGGAAAATTTTTAATGGATATTAAATTGTCATTTATTGGGCGAACTGTATTATGTTTAATTATATGCCCTAAATATTTTATTTCATCTGCAGCGAAGGTGCATTTCGAAAATTTTATTCTAAGCCCTTCTTTTTTTATTGCTTCGAATAGTTTTGTAAGATGCTCGACATGTTCACTGAATGATTTCGAAAATATTAAAATATCGTCTATGTAGTTTACCGCGAAATCCGAGAGCTTGTACTTTCTTATAATGTTGCTTAGAATTCGTTGGAAGATGGCTGGAGCTGTTTTTAGTCCGAACGGTAGGCATGTCCATTGAAAATGACCCTCTTGAGTAACAAAGGCTGTGTTGTATCTACGTCTTCGACGCATAGAGGGATAGACCAGAAGGCTGAGTTCAAATCCAAGGTTAAAAAGTGCGTGCAGTTTCTGGTTTTTTGAACTAAATCTTCTATTAAGGAAAACGGTTGTGGCTATGGCACTACTATTTTGTTCAGTTCTTGGAAGTTCATGCATAATCTTGATTTTGAATTTTCACTCTTCTTGAATGCCAAGGTTACTGGAGCTGTGAACGGACTGTATGATTCTTCTACTAGTGAATGTTTTAGTAATTGAGCAACCTGAGTATTTATTTCTTTTTTGTCTTCTAATGTGCATCTGTATGGTCTTTTATTGCAGTATTTGTCTACGAAAAGATCAATACGAGCCTCGTATTCAGTTACTCTGCCTATGTCGTATTTGTCTTTTGCGAAAATTGGTTTGTATTTTTCTATTAATCCATCTATCACTGCTTTTTCTTCGTGCGGTAGGTGATTTATTGAAATTTGAAAGTTGTTTTCCTCGATGTGTTCATTAAAGTTTATATATTTTTCACTTTTTTTTTTAATCTCCTTAGAGTTTTCATTTTTAGGTAAGTTTTGGGATATTTCAAGTTGTTCATTTTGAACTAATCTGAATTTTTTTATGCCATCTAAGCCAATTAGAAGGTCGTACTCAAAGCCTTCGTTGTCTACTATAAAGACATCCAGTTTATCTTCTATATCGAAGATTTTTGCTGTTATTGTTATTAATCCATCCGTTTTCTTTACACCATTGATCGTTTTTAAGTTTGAACTTCTTGACTCGTTTGTGTTACCCTTTTTCAGTTTTAGAATTCTTGAATTAATTAAGGACACGTTTGAGCCTGAGTCATATAATACGATAACATCTAAGGTGTTGTTGAGTGTAGCTCCTATTTTGATCAATGGTGGCGCATTTAGTTTTTTGGATCTTTATCATTCAGTTCGGCTTCTAATTGTGAGCTGTTGACAAATTTTATGTGATCTTTCTTTTTTATTTCATTTTCTCTAGTTTTGAACCAGCACGACGTTTCGGGGTGATAACGTATTCCTTTTTTTAGTTTTTCACATATTGTGCATGGTTTTTGTTTTTCTTTTTGTTCGAAACTTGAGGTGTTCTTTCTTTCGTAAGTTTTCTTCTTGTTCACTAGGTGTTCTAATTTTCCAACTTCTTTGAAAAGATCTTCGGTTGCTTCTAAGTTTCCTCTATCGATTTTATCTGCAACAAAATCTGGTAAACCAGCTGCAATAATATCTATCAGAGTGCCAGTGTCGATTGACTTTCTCACCTCTAGCAGAAGTTTTTCTTTTTTTTATCGCATAATCTAATGAGAACCCGTTTTGTATTTGAAAGATAAGGCATACCTACTTGGCAACCATCCTTTGTTTCCATAGGTTTCACAGAAGTTCTTCTTCCATTCTGACCACTCTGAGTGTAACGTAAGTTTTATCAACATGGAGCTGTGCCAGTCTAGGCATGGTTTCTCCACGAAGAATCTGAGGATTTCAATTTTTTTTTCATCTTGCGTTATGTCAAATATGTCGCATTCTTTTTCAAAAGATTCCATCCACTGTGTTGCGTTTGTGTTCTTTCCGTTGAATTTTTCTATCACAAACTTTTCTGAAACCTTCTTTATATTTAACTGTTTTTGATCTTGTGCGGAATGTTCAGTAAGTTGTTCTAAAATTTTAATGAGAGTTTCGTTTTGTGTGCTTGTGTCGGCGGAACCCGAGGATGTGACTTCTTCTAGGAATTGATTGTTGAATTGTATACTTTCGTCTTCATCTACATATGCTTTTTTTATCTCCTTCGTTAGTGTAATCCAGATTTTTCTTTTTTGATGTCTTTTTTTTAGACTTTCTAATTTTCGTGTAGGCGTCTGTAGCCATAATTAATGGGTGATTCGCGGCCGCTTGAAGTTCTTCTGGTATAGCGAAGGTTGTACCCCCTTGTGTGGTGATTGAGGTTAGTGCGATGAAATTGCTTTTTCCATCTGGTTGAGCTTTTGCTACAAACTCGAATTGCAATTTCTCCATTTTTCCCTTGAATTATCTTCTTAGGGCGTTATTCTTATATAGTAATTTGACCAAAATGTCGTTTTATAGTGGTTAGGTTATTTATTTGCAGGTTGAAGCATTAGGCTTAATTGAGTTTCTGAAATAACAGTGGAGTTTATTAATTAACAAATTGCCTTAGCCTAAGTACATATCTGTAAGGTAATCCTTTACCTGAAATAACAGAAACGACATTTAAAGCCTTTACTTGTGCAATATTCCTTTACGCTAATCGTGCGACCAGAGCTTAATATCGCCACGTGTTTCTGTCGCTCTTCACTGATATCGTCACAAGTTGCTTTACCGACAAACCTTAAAGGCCATTGCACGTAACAAAGTTTTAGTTTTAATCGTAAGGCTGTAAGAAAATAGACCAATTACACTTGATTATTCTTCAAGCGCGAGGAGAATAATCGACTGTGATTGGTCTATTTTCTTACAACCTTACGATTATGACTAAAACTTTGTTACATGCAATGGCCTTAAGAGTGCGTACTATAGCCGTGACCGGAAAGTCGTATACTGGCTTTACACATATACATATACATATACATATACATATACATATATATGTATATACATATATATAAGCATCCTTTTTAAAATTACTGTAAGAATTTATTGCGAAAAATGCTACCTCAGCCAGGATTCGAACCTGGACCTTCTTATATTATGTGCTAAACTAATTTGATAACTGAAATATGATATCGCAATAATCAGTATATTAAGGTGAATAAATAATAATAAGTTCGACACCAATCTTCTACATCAACGGCGTATAGTAAACCAAATCAGAAACTTTTACTTATTCTATAAATTTTACTTTAATATTTTTGTATGTAGAATGAGTAGAGGAATCATATTTATGTAAAAGAAATTATATAATTCTAAAAAATGACGGTGACCTTCTCCATAAATAAGTAAACGGTAAAGAACAAGTTACCATATTATATGTTCCCTGGCATGCGACTTTTATTTATATATAAAATAATTTTTTATAAAAAATAGTTTATTAGTAATTTAGTGTGATCAAGTTAAGAGACTCATAATCTGTATAATTGTATTTCTAATCCCATGTCTAATTCCATTTAAAAAGTAAATAATATTCTAATTTTGATAAATAGTAATTCAAAAGAAAATTTAAAGAAAAGAAAATTCTATTTATTACATTATTTCTTATGTACTAAATAACTTTCACATAAACATGATTTTGTAACATAAAAAATAAATAATTTACAAATTTAAATAAAATTTATTTTGTAAATATGGCATTGTAAGTAGTTTTTAGAATAGTAAAATAAATTAATTAAAACTCGGTAACGATATCATCGATATTTATATATTTTTGTTATATATCACATTAAAACTTTTTTTACGTTTATTTCTTAAAAGTTTTTAACGCTATCTAATAAAACAACTAATTGCATTTAAATAAGTGATTAATTAACTAAACTCAAAGTAGAGCCAAGATGTACGAATTATAATTTGTATTAAATTATTAATTAAATGTTACATAATATGTTAACTCATCCACAACTAACCACGCTTGACTCTCAAACTCACTTTTCCTTGTTACACGTTAATTTGATTTATTGTTACTATAATTTATTATGACTTGAAGTTTTGTTATTTCTTAATTATGACAATATTTTTAGAAGTTTCCATTCCATTTTATGAAAATAATTGAATGAGACTTTTATTATGTGGAAAAAATGACTTTTACGCAACTTTAATAATGATAACAAGATAGAAGGAAGTTAAGTTATCTGAAATAGAATGTCTGTATATACACATTCTATTATATTAGGTAAACCTTTATACATGCCAACAGTGATCCAAATTTAAAGAAATGTCCAATTTTATTCTTTTCTTTATTTTTAATTCTATATATTTATTTTATCGAACTGTTAATACGCAATTTAAATATTAAAATATTTAGTATTAAATAAATTAACGAGAAATGAATTTATATTCAATCAATATTAATTTATAAATTAACATCAAATTGTCTATGAGAGATATGGTTATATTAATGAATAACGCGTAAATAAATATTATCATTTTTGTTAGAATCACCCTACACATTTGTGCGATTTTAAATAGCGCATTGGCGGCGTGAATACAAACGCGCACGTGTTCGGCAGCCGGTTGGTCGTTAGACCTACCGTCTTCTATTGACTCACCTCGAAATATCTCGAGAGATGTGGTTCGAGCGCAAAACACCGAAAATATCGTTCTCTTTCAGTTGGCACGGCAGGCCTCACAAAATAAGATATAACACTACACAAGACGAAATGCTACCGTCCGAACGCACTGATTGACTGTCTGATACTGATCACATGCTGACGACGTGAAACGCAGTTTGAGAAGAGAAGCGGATCTAGCGGCTAGTTAAAACTGAGGGGTGGGGTAACTAGATTCTTTAGTATACCTTTCTTTTACACTCAAGTATAGAGAGAGAAAGAGAGAGGTATAGGAATATTATATAAAAAATTATTTCGCTGCAATAACACGATGCAACAAAATATTAAGACAATAAATACTGGAATACACTTTTTTCTATCTGATTTTTTAAATTTGTACATAGCATTTAACAGTTCATTATATATTATATATAAAATTTCAATTCCGTAACTATTATACTTTTCGAAATATTGAATTTTATGTTGTAATAATACTGTTCAAAAAATTTCAATATTTTTAAAATGCTTCCAAATAATTTAAAATAAAGAATTTAAGTAGAATAATTTTAAAATGCATTTATGATTTCTCATTCATAATTTAAAAAATTTTTTATCGAAAAATGTAATTTTTGTGATACATTTATTCGTTATTTTTCTTTAAATTAGAACATTTTTAAGCATTTTACGTTAAAAAGATGTATCCTTAATTTAATATTTTATAAATTAGTCTTATATACCTATAACAATAATTTTTATAAATTTTATATACCCTGCCTTTATGGTTTCGAATTACACACATCCCGGGAAAAAAAATGTCTTATAATGTCTTATATCACATAAGAAGCGATCTTATATGCTCATATATGAATTTTGGCTTGATAAGAGTTTATATGGTCATATATAATTATATAAGACTATATATAAGGACATATATATTTAAATAAGTTTTAGAAAATTGTTATATATTTTCAAATGTTATTTTTTAAGCGTGCCATTTTATTATAAAAGTGGACTCCACGATACAACTGTCAAAAATTGTGTCGCTACGAGACAGCGTCGCGCGAGAATAGCGCGAGACAGTGTCGTGTCTTTTTGATGCCGTTCTTATAACACTGTTTGTCAAATTTTAAATACGAGAAACAGATTACATTGAATGCCATCTATCGGATACTTTGAGATGCAATATTCTGATCTGATCATATATAATCTTATATGACTGTATCATTTCATATACGATTATATTATTTTCAGTTTAAATTATAAGGTATGTTTGCAAAATAATACGATTAATATATTTGTTTATAAGAACTATAATATATATTATATAACAGTTTTTTTCACGAATCATTACTGGTAATTTCACTGTTTACGAAAATATTTAATAAAAATTAATATGTCAATTAAAAAAATTAAGTATCTTATGCAAAATTAGGAAAAAAAAGAAAACTTAAAATAACATATAAGCAATGAGAAGTGCCGTTTTCGGTCGAAGCGGATCTTGATGCTTAATAATATTTCACAATATCAATTATTATTAAATACATGTTTCAGTTTTTTAAATTGGCACTGCGTGCCAATATAGACTTTGTCGGACTTAAAACGCAATTGTGTAAACTGAAACTAAAAACAATATATTTTATATTAATTTGATATTGTCAAGTAAAATAATATACTAGAAGAATATTTATAACAGTTATACAAATTTATATAGATAGATTTATTATAGAATATATATTCATATATGATTATCTTTAACCTTATAAATATACTTTTACATGATCACACATGATAATATACTAGTATATAAAATTATATATGACTATATAAAGTTATACTTAAAGAGATTTAGCCATATAATATTGTTCAAGATTATATTTCCATTTTTTATATGACCATATATAGTTATATATTTACTAATATAAACTAATATAAACTAATATGAATAAATAAGAGGTTTTTTTCCCGGAATTATAAATATTTAATTAAATTGATTACCTATTAATTTAATATTTTCTGTGATATAAAAATTTTCTGTAATACATTTCAAGAAGAGTAATTGGCGTATAATTCAAAAACTTATAAAGGCGGAATATCGTAATCCAAAAATATCACCCGGAAAAAAATTTCTTATAATGTCTTATATGCTCATATAAGAAACGATCTTATATGCTCATATATGAATTTTGGCTTGATAAGATGTTATATGGTCATATATAATTATATAAGATTATATAAGGATATATAAAAAATATCTCTTATAATGTCTTGTTCATATAATGTCTATGTTCATATAAGAAGCGATCTTATATGCTTATATATTAATTTTGGCCTGATAAGAGCTTATATGGTCATATATGATTATACAGGGTGTCCCATTTTAAAAAACGCATCTCGATAATTCTTCAACGAAGCATTTTCCAGCAAAAATGTTTCAGACAGAAGTTGTACGGTTTCGAGGGGCACATAAGATGGTGTCATTAGTTTGACTTTGAATAGTTACTTGAAGGTCACGTAAAGGTCACCTTTAATTTATTAAATAAAAATCCCCATATTGAAGTATATCCTTTAAAAGGGCATAAAATAAGAAAAATTTTGGCACAAGTTAGAGGTCGATACGTTGACCCATACAAAAATTATCTAGGTTCAAAAATTGGCTTTTTTGTTTGATCCTAAATAACACTCGAACGGGTTAACGTATCGACATCTGGTTTGCGCTAGAAATTTTCTTCTTTTATGCTCTTTCAAGCAATATACTATACAATACAGAAGGTTCCATTTAAAATTTTTAAGTTGGTGATTCCTGGGGCACTAAAAAATTTTAAATGAAACCCCCCATATTGTAGTTATATAGTTTAAAAGGGCATAAAAAAAGAAAAATTTGGCGTAAATCAGAGGTCAATACGTTAATCCATTCGGGAGTTGTTTAGGGTCAAAGTTCGAAAAAAACCAATTTTTGAACTTAAATAACTTTTGAATGGGTCAACGTATCGACCTCTAACTTGTGCCAAAATTTTTCTTATTTTATGCCTTTTCAAAGGATATACTACAATATGAGGCGTTCTAATTAAAAAATTAAAGGTGACCTTCACGTGACCTTCAAGCAACTATTCAAGGTCAAACTAATAACACCATCTTATGTGCCCCTCGAAACTGTACAACTTTTGTCTAAAACATTTTTGCTGAAAGTGCTTCGTTGAAGAATTATCGAGGTGCGTTTTTTAAAATAGGACACCCTGTATAATATTATATATAAGGATATATATACAATATATATTTAAATAAGTTTCAGAAAAATTGTTATTTTCAAATGTTATTTTTTAAGTGTGCCACTTTATTATAAGAATGGACTCCACGATACAACTGATACAAAAATTGTGCCGCTTCATAGCGCAAGACAGTGTCGTGTCTTTTGATACCGTTCTTATAACACTGTTTGTCAAATTTTAAATACGAGAAACAGATCCCATCGAATGCCATCTATCGGATACTTTGAGATACAATATTGTGATCTGATCACATATATAATCTTATATGACTACATAAGTTCATATAGAAGTGTGGCTGCAATGCCAGTTGAAGCACATGGAATAACCATTTCGTTTTTTCCTCGAATAACACTCAGAAATGTGTTAAATAGATAGGTTTTTCCACTTCCTGCAAACCCGTCAATATAAAATAACCGCTGAGGTTCATTCTCATTGTCAATCGCTCGCATAACTATATTATATTATTTTCAGTAGTTTAAAGTTTAAATTATACAGGGTGCCCGGGAAAAAAACCTCTTATTTATTCATATTAGTTTATATTAGTTTATATTAGTAGATACATGATTATATATGAACATATAAGAAATGGGAAATATAATCTCAAACAATATTATTATATGGCCATATATGAGAGTATATAATTATATATGGCTATATATAAGCATTTATGATTATATACTCGGGAAAAAATACCTTTTATTTGTTCATATTAGTAAATATATAATTATATATGGGCATATAAGAAATGGAATTATAATCTTGAACAATATTATATGTCTAAACTTCTTTAAGTATAACTTTATATAGTTATATATGGTTTTATACACTCGTATATTATCATGTGTGATCATGTAAAAGTATATTTATAAGGTTAAAGATAATTATATATGAATATATAGTCTATAATGGATCTATCCATATAAATTTGTATAACTGTTACAAATATTCTTGTAGTATATTATTTTACTTGACAATATCAAATTAATATGAGATATATTGTTTCCAGTTTTAGTTTACACAATTGCGTTTTAAGTCCGACAAAGTCCATATTGGCACGCAGTGCCAATTTAAAAAACTGAAACATGTATTTAATAATAATTGATTATGAAATATTATTAAGCATCAAGATCCGCTTCGACTGAAAACAGCACTTCTCATTGCTTATGTTATTTTAAGTTTTCTTTTTTTCTAATTTTGCATAAGATACTTAATTTTTTTAATTGACATCCCGGGAAAAAAAACCTCCTATTTATTCATATTAGTTTATATTAGTTTATATTAGTAGATATATGATTATATATGATCATATATAAAGGAATGTGGATGCGGTAATTACTTGGAGTGATTTCGAAGTTTATTTAAACTTAAACTTAATGATACAGTAGTGATTGATCAACGCTCCATCCTCTGCGCGAGTCTAAATAGCTGTGTTAACGTAACATGCTTTTGCTTCGCTCTCTCGCGACACTCACGTGACACTCACGCTACACTCACGCACACGCGAAGGGGAGGTGTACATATACGTCTACCCTCTCTTGCGCGCTCTAACTCTTACTATAGATACGATATTACGAGATACGATTGAACTGTTACAATATAGATGTACATATATTCTAACAATATAAGAAATGGAAAATATAATCTTAAACAATATTATATGGCCATATATGAGAGTATATAATTATATATGGCCATATATGAGCATATATGAATATACTCGGAAAAAAATACCTCTTATTTGTTCATATTAGTAAATATATAATTATATATGGTCATATAAGAAATGGAAATATAATCTTGAACAATATTATATGGCTAAATCTCTTTAAGTATAACTTTATGTAGTCATATATGGTTTTATATACTAGTATATTATCATGTGTGATCATGTAAAAGTATATTTATAAGGTTAAAGATAATCATATATGAATATATACTCTATAATGGATCTATCGATATAAATTTGTATAACTGTTATAAATATTCTTCTAGTATATTATTTTACTTGACAATATCAAATTAATATAAAATATATTATTTTTAGTTTCAGTTTACACAATTGCGTTTTAAGTCCGACAAAGTCCATATTGGCACGCAGTGCCAATTTAAAAAACTGAAACATGTATTTAATAATAATTGATATTGTGAAATATTATTAAGCATCAAGATCCGCTTCGACCGAAAACAGCACTTCTCATTGCTTATATGTTATTTTAAGTTTTCTTTTTTGTCTAATTTTGCATAAGATACTTAATTTTTTTAATTGACATATTAATTTTTATTAAATATTTTCGTAAACAGTGAAATTACCAGTAATAATTCGTGAAAAAACTGTTATAAAATATATATTATAGTTCTTATAAACAAATATATTAATCGTATTATTTTGCAAACATACCTTATAATTTAAACTGAAAATAATATAATCGTATATGAAATGATATAGTCATATAAGATTATATATGATCAGATCAGAATATTGCATCTCAAAGTATCCGATAGATGGCATTCGATGTGATCTGTTTTTCGTATTTAAAATTTGACAAACAGTGTTATAAGAACGGCATCAAAAAGACACGACACTGTCTCGCGCTATTCTCGCGCAACGCTGTCTCGGAGCGACACAATTTTTGTATCAGTTATATCGCAAAGTCCACTCTTATAATAAAGTGGCATGCTTAAAAAATAACATTTGAAAATATATAACAATTTTCTAAAACCTATTTAAATATATATGTCTTTATATATAGTCTTATATAATCATATATGACCATATAAACTCTTATCAGGCCAAAATTCATATATAATAAGATAGCTTCTTATATGAGCATATAACACACTATAAGAGATATTTTTTATATGTCCTTATATAATCTTATATAATCATATATGACCATATAAGATCTTATATGCTTAAATGCGGCCAAAATTCATATATGAGCATGTAAGACCGCTTCTTATATGAACATATAAGACATTATAAGAATTTTTTTTCCCGGAGTGGACAAAATAAAGCGTTACAAATGTTAATCTCCAAAAATATTGTTTGCAGAAAAAAATGTTTTGCACAAAAGTTGTAGGGTTTCAAGTAACGCATTGCATAGCAATGTCAGTATGATCTTGAAGAGTGTCGGCAAGGTTCCGTAAAAATTATCTTGAACTTTTTAAATGGAAACCTTCATTTTTTATTGCATATTTATGTAGCTTACTTCAAGAGCTTTTCAAAAAACTATAACGAAACATTTTTTTTCAAGTACTTTTTGAGTTATGGAGTTTGAAAGTACAGTACCGCCGCGCCGGCATTAGCTAAGGGTGTGTGCGTGTGCGCGTGTGTGCGCGTGTGTGTGCGCGCGCGCGCGTGTATGTGTGTGTGTGTGTGTGTGTGTGTGTGTGTGTGTGTGTGTGTGTGTGTGTTTGCGTGATCAAACGTTTTACCTATTATTAATAACTTCAGACACATTACATTTTTATTTTTAAGTAGTAATTTATTTTTGTGGTATACATATGTATAGCATTAACATTAATCATGCAATATAGCGATTCTGTTTCATGTTGAAATTGATAAATATATACAAGGTGTACAACTAAAAGGGTTACAGATTATTTTTAAAAAACTAAACAAAATATTAAATTGTTTTTTTTTTAGAAATAATAGTCCGTAACATCTTTAGCTTCACACCTGTACATACTGTTTATAAGATTATAATATATATTGTTTATAAGATTAAGATGCGTAACACTACAAAAAGGCGTGATATCCATACAAAATTACCTTTTTAAAAAAAAGGTAAAAAAAGGCGCCAAGTACACGCATAGTAGTGTATATGTTGTTACCTCGAAAAAAAAAAAGTGGTAGTATTATACCTCGAAAAAACCTAAGTAACAAGTGGTAGACTTAATCTTTGTATCTCGAAAAATTTTTCCAATAAATTATAACTCAAGTGATACACATCACAAAATTACGTTACCTTATTAAAGAAGAGTCGCGCTTCAAGTGATCTATTACAATTACAAAAAAGAAATGATATCTCTTTAACTTACAGTGCCAATTACAGAGAGAACATATATATTGCCTCAAAAAATAATTGTTGCACTACTTTGAAAAATCTTTACATTGTGTCAATTAGAAAAAGAATATATGATAATAATTTTAAAAAATTAAAAAATTTTATTTAAATTTAACAAGGGAATACAAGATATTTAAATACAAAGTTTACATGTGTATTTTTTAGTGGTCACAAAGAATTACAGAGGTAACAGTACAAAATAAAAACATTTTATTAAAATATTTAATCCAACGAGGGAATACAAGGTATTTAAATACAAAGTTTATACATATATGTATTTTTTAATAGAATAAAAGATTTAATCACAAAGAATTACAGAGGTAACAGTACAAAATAAAAATATTTTATTAAAATACATAAATTTTTCTTGTAAAAAAACTTGGCGTTGCTAGATCTCAAAATTTTAAATAAATAAGGACAACAATAAATAAAAATAATTCAGAGAAGAATGCGACGGGAGTAACAAAATGATTATCAGCGTGGTGTGTATGTGCGAGCGAGTGATATGGGTGTGCGTGACGACGGCGAATAATGCGGCTTATAATTAAGTATAGGATAAGTTTATTTATTTATTTAAAATTTCGAGGTCTAGCAGCGCCAAGTTTTTCTCTTTAAGTACTTGGTTTTCGGCCGGTATTAATTTTTTAAACAATCATACAACATTACTAGTATCGGGAACTCTTTAGAAAATGTTTCAGTATGCTCAGAACTATTTGAAAAATATTTTAGATAAACCGGAACTCCGAGATTTCGGAAAACTAGCAGATTATTTTTTCAATGGACTGTTTTTGGAAAAATCATCAGAACTATTACTAAAAAGTATCACGAACTATAGAACTCGACTGCATGTGACAAGAACTCTTTTTTATTTTTGATCTGCTAGAAAATGATGTGCTGCGGGAAGTTAGCAAATCATTTTTTCAATCGTCTGTTTTTTGGGTAAAATCACCAGAACTATTACTAAAAAGTATCAGGAGCTATAGAACTCGACTGCATGCGACAAGAATTCCCTTTTATTTTTGATCTGCTGGAAAATAATATGCCAACTTCACAGATATATATTTTTCTCTACATACAATATTTTTTGAGATAAACATCTGTAACGCTTTATTTTGTCCACCTTGTATAAGGTATGTTTGCTAAATAATACAATTAATATATTTATTTATAAGAACTACAATATATATTATATTACAGTTCTTTCACGAATTGTTATAGGTAATTTCACTGTTTACGAAAATATTTAATAAAAATTAATGTCAATTAAAAAAAATTAAATATTTTATGCAAAATTAGAAAAAAAAAGAAAACTTAAAATAACACAAGCAATGAGAAACGCAATTGTGTAAACTAAAACTAGAAATAATATCTCATATTTTGATTGTCAAATAAAATAATATACTAGAAAAATATTTATAACAGTTATGCAAACTTATTGATAGATCCGAGTATATGTTCATATATGATTATCTTTAACCTTATAAATATACTTTTACATGATCAGATATGATAATATACAAGCATATAAGACCATATATGGCTATATAAGGTTATTCTTAAAGAAGTTTTATGGAATATATAATCATATATTTTTATATATAGCCATATAATATTGTTTAAGATTATATTTCTATTTCTTACATGATCATATATAATTATATATCTACTAATATGAACAAATAGGAGGTATTCTTTCTCGGGTATATAATCAAACAAGAAAAATTTATTTATCTTATTTTAATTAAATATTTTTACTTTGTACTGTTACCTCTTTAATTCTTAGTGATTAAAATAATTCTTTGTAATATTATAATTTTATTAAGAAGAATTACGAAGCTATTACCATTTTTGGGTTTGAATAAGAAGACCCTTGAATGGGAACACAAAAATATGTACCACTTTTATTTTTTAAAGCAATATACATATTTTCTTTTCAATTGGCGCAATTTAAATATTTTACATCTTTTTTTTAAATACATGTCTCTTGAGTTAAGTTAGGTAACATAATTTTGTGATATAATAATTTTATTAAGGAGAAATTAAAGCTACTACCACTCAGGTTAGATTTATACATCACTTAGGTTAAGCTATAGGTAACGTAATTTTATGATGATATAATTTTGTTAAGGAGAAATAAAGCTACTACTTAGGTTGGATTTTTGAATTTACAAAATACATTGCGTGTACTTGGCGTCTTTTTTTAACTTCCTGGAAAAAGGTAATTTTGTACTGTTAATAAAGAGACACGGTAGTATTTCGCGCTAAGTACAGGCGTGAAACTGCCCCGTGTATTTATATATACGAGCCGGCTAGTTGCGAGTATCTGGACAGCGATTACGTACTCCGTAGGGCGGAAATATGAAAAGCTTCATGTAACTATCTTCTTCTATTGATGTTGAATAGAAAGAGATAGTCACATAAAATTTTTCACTTTTTACGTTTCCGCTCTAAGGCAAAAGTTACATGATCGCTTCCCTGAGGTTATCGAATTTCAAAAACAACTTTACTGATCGATTTTTTGTTACTTATTCGATAGCTTGAGTTTAATTTATATAACAAAAGTGTCATTGTTTTTGCGCTAAAAACCTTGTAAAGTTATAATTACCTTTTCAAAAAAGATAAAAAAAGACGCTAAGTATACGCTTCTTTTGTAAGAAAATTGTTTTATAAAATAATGTTATTTGAAATAAAATAAGAGAATCATAGAAAATGTCTTACAAACAAAATTATTTTACAAAGTAGGGGGGACCGGGGCTAGTTGGTACATGGGACAAGTTGGTACACAGTAATTATTGTAAAAGTGACAAAAGATAATATTAGTTACGTTGGGCAAACAAAACGACAATTGAAAACAAGAATTAACGAACACAAAAGCAATTATAAATTGGATCCATTAAGACATTCAGTTATCACAAAACATATGCTAAATTTGAATCATACTTTTAATTGGAATAACCCGGAAATTTTAGATTTTGAAACTAATTATTACAAACGACTCAGAGATGATACACATAAAAGAACAGAAAAATGGTATTAATTTTGTTTAAAATGTAATGAAATTCGCGGAGAGATTGTGTATTAGTCGACATCTGTGATAGTAGTTGATGTATTAACAGTAGTACGGTGGAGCTGTCACTGATGGCGGTGGCGGTGCCGTTACTGTAGGGAGCAGCATATCTGTCTCCCTTCCGATTGGTCAGCCCCCTCTCCAGCGCTAGCAAGAGGGTTGAGAGTTACGAGGTTGGCAGAACTGAGTTACGAAGACCGTTAGATTTGTATTGAGACTCGTGGCTATTGCGTGGCTTGCAATAAAGTATTATTCTATTATTAATATTCTGTGTAATCAGTCATTGATTCCTCTCATCGATACGTCGGTAGTAGGCCGACACCCGGAGAGATAATCGACCTCCGGTGGTACTCAATTCCTACATTGGTGACCCCGACTAAAAAACACGCAACGGTTCCTGCACAAGACGCTACCGGAACCCCGAGTCAGAGATAAATCCTCGTGCGGACCAGCTTTCCCCGAGGAACGGACGCAGAAGTCGCGGATTAAATTACCCGCAGCAGCAAGGTGCACTTTTGTGCCCGCGTCCCTGGCCGCTACTTGCCCACGCTGCGGCCAGCCAGCATTGCCGCGCCGAAACAATATTCGGGCGGCCATTTTTGCCGCGCTTTTTGCACAAGGCACATAAAGGCGAGCACGTGAGATCCCACCGACGCCCGGGTGGCCACAGCGGCTTTGCCGTCTTGTTATCACGACCATCTCCCCGTGTGCGACCGGGTTTTCCTCTCCGCCGCCGCCAAACCGCCGACGCCACGAATCAACGGCGTCGCTGCCATCAAGTTTGCCGCAATTGCGTGAAGCCAACGACACCGGCGCCTTGGACCCCACCATTATCGAGACATCAAACGCGTGAAGCCAACGTCTCCGGCGCCTTGGGTCTCATCGTCACCGGGGCTTCTACCCACCGTTCACCAGACTACAATAATTTAAAAGTAGGATAGTAATCCGTCGCGCACCGTTATTTCTCAACGCTCGTGTCGTTTATATTGTTTAACGCGCGTGTCGTTTATGTCGTTTAACGCTCGTGTTGTATAACGCTTGTGTCGTATAACGCTCGTGTTGTTTATGTCGTTTAACGCTCGTGTCGTTACCGCCCTTGTGTTGCTAATATCTTATAGTAATAAAGACTTTTAAGTTAAGTTAAGTTAAATAAATTAAACAATGTCGAACGCAGATCTTACAACTGCCCAAGTCCGAGCGGAGGCAGCGGAAAACCAGCTCGCGCAATTACGAGCCCAGTTAAACGATCAGGGCCTCGATACAGCTAATTCAAACGCAATCGATAATAATATTCAAATTCCGCGTATAGATAATTACAGGGTTCCCAAGCTCCCCCCGTTTTTTCAGGTCGACCCAGCATTGTGGTTCATTCAGGCCGAAGTTTCCATGAGAAATGCCCGGATCTCAGTAGAGTCCACCAAAGCCGATACCGTCCTCGCCGCATTTGATGTCGAAGTGCTAGGCTGCGTGAGGGGCATTATCACTTTAAACCCTCCCCCAGCGGATATTTATGAGCAAGTCAAAGCCCGAATAATCGCGACATACGCGCCTTTGGACGAGACAAAATTACGAAAACTTTTAAGGGGGCAAGTTGGGACCGACGGAAAACCCTCGTTAATTTTCAGCCGATTGCGCGGTCTTAATGACGGGAATATAGATGATAACGTAATAAAATCAATTTTTTTGGACCATCTACTACCCGAACACCGCGCGATCCTTGTAGCCACGGGAGTTACAGACCTCAACCGACTAGCCGAGGCCGCCGACCGAATGGCTGAGAGCACTCTCGGAGGCGAGTCCTACGCGTCCGCCGTGAACAAGAGAAATACTCCCCCTATAGGGGGATCCCGCAAAAACCGAGATACAACAGCTTATCGCCGATATGGCCGCATTAAAAAAAGAATTCGAAAAGCTGGGAAAGATACGAAATTCGCGTTCGCGATCCAGTTCTCGCAAGCGTAGAACTTCAACCTCGCCAAGCAAGGCGATTACACTCGCGCTCTGCCCGGCACATACCAACTACCCCGATAATCCGACTTCGTGCCGAAAGTGGTGCTCAAAATATGAGACTTGGAAAGATAAAAAAAACTAAGCCCGCCTCCCCGTTCGGAGACGGTCGGCAAGGGCCGTCAAACTTTTAACCGTCTCCATGTCCGTGATCGTACCAGCGGCCAAATGTTTCTTGTCGATACAGGCGCGGATATTTCTCTGGTACCCGCCGTTAATGGGATCAAGGGAAAACCCTCCGAATTAAAGCTCTTTGCGGCAAACGATACGCGTATTGACACGTTTGGGGAATTGCTCCGCGAACTTGACCTCGGTTTAAAACGGCCAATTCGATGGAATTTTTGCATCGCCGCGGTTCCGTACCCCATCATTGGCGCCGACCTACTATCGCACTACGGGTTAATAGTATATTTAAAACGACGACGTCTTATAGATTCCACTACCAAGTTATATACCCTCGCGATTAAAAAACCGGCCCCGGTACATTCGATTAACACGATAAATCCTTCCTCTGAATTTTCCAAAATACTCGCGGACTTTCCACAAATAACAGGAGCCCTGCCCCTCGCTCCACTGTCTAATTGTGACGTGTTTCATCATATTATCACCACCGGCCCCCCAGTCGCCGAGCGCGCCAGGCGCCTTCCGCCTGATAAACTCAAGGCCGCAAAAGCCGAGATCAAGGCCTTAGTCGAAGCAGGCATTTGCCGCCCCTCTAGCAGTTCATGGGCCAGTCCCATTCATCTAGTCCGTAAAAAAGATGGTACTTGGCGAGTGTGCGGCGATTACCGCGGTGTAAATGCAATCACGCGACCAGAGAGATACCCCACGCCTCACTTGCATGACTGCTCCGTCAATTTACACGGTAAAACGATTTTTTCATCCCTTGACTTACACAAAGCCTATAATCAAATTCCAATGGCCCCCGAGGACATTGAGAAAACAGCTATTATAACCCCTTTCGGGTTATTTGAATACTTATATACTTATGATCTTTGGCCTTTGTAATGCCGGTCAATCCTTTCAACGTTATATAAATCGCGCCTTAGGCGACCTAGATTTTGTCTTCATTTATATGGATGATATCCTAATCGCTTCCTCTTCTCCAGAGGAGCACGCTAAACATTTACGCATCGTATTTCAAAGGCTTAAAGAGTTTCACCTCCGCCTTAACGTTGAAAAGTGCGTGTTCGGCGTACATGAACTAAAGTTTCTTGGGTATATATAATAAATGGTAAAAGAATCAGCCCCATCCCAGAAAAAGTTGAGGCGATTACCAAATTTCCTAGACCCAAAACCATCTCCGACCTACGCCGTTTCCTCGGCATGATAAATTTTTACCGTCGCAACGTTCCTCGCGCGGCAGAAGCACAAGCACCACTAAATTCATTACTAGTCGACTCGCGTAAAAACGACAAGCGTGTAATCGTATGGTCCGACGAATTAATCGAAGCGTTTGAAAAGACCAAAAACGGCCTCGCGAACGCTGCAATGCTGGTGCACCCCTATATTGGCGCGAAATTCCGTATCGTCGCGGACGCCTCCGATTTCGCCATAAGGGCAGTTCTTGAACAGAAAAAACGGGATACTTGGGAGCCCCTAGCATTTTTTTTGCGTAAATTCTCTCCTGCGCAAACGCGGTATAGCGCTTACAACCGCAAACTCACGGCAATTTTTGAATCCGTTAAATACTTTCGTTATTTCGTAGAAGGTCGTGAGTTCAAAATTATAACTGATCATAAACCGCTCGTGTATGCGTTTATGCAACGATCTGACAAGGCGACTCCGCGTCAACTACGCCAATTGTCATACATCGCTCAGTTCTCAACGCAGATCGAACATATCGTTGGTTCACAGAATGTTGTCGCGGATTCGCTTTCGCGGATCGAGTCCCTGCGTTTACCTGTAGAATTCAGTCTCATTGAGCTCGCCGAACTGCAGAAGAGCGACGAGCAACTCAAGCTGATCTGTGGCACCCCTGATCATCCGTTAAAATTAAAAAAGATTCAGTGGGGTCCGGATTATTCAACCGTATTTTGCGAAATTTCAGGCGAGGCTATTCGGCAAAATATTTCCGACAGTTTCCGCGCTAGGGTATTTCAAATGTTTCACAACCCAGCCCAACCCAGCGGAAAAATTACGGATCGCACTATCCGACAGCGTTATGTCTGGCCTGATATGCACCGCAATATTGCCAAATAGTGTAAAAACTGTATCGAATGCCAACAAGCGAAAATCTCTCGTCACGTAAAACTAATTCCTGAGCACTTTGTTGCTCCCGACGGGCGATTTGACCAGGTGCATATTGACATTATCGGCCCATTGCCTCCTTCTGAGGGTTACTCTTATTGTCTCACTATGATCGACAGATTTTCGCGTTGGGCCGAGGCAATTCCCCTTAAAGATATCTCCGCGCAAACTGTAGCAAGAGCTTTTTACGACGTGTGGATTTCCCGCTACGGAACCCCCCGATTATTAACTACGGATCAGGGAGCCCAGTTTGAATCCCGCCTGTTCGAGGCGTTACTCTAATTGATCGGTTGCGTACGAATTCGTACAACCGCCTACCACCCAGAGTCAAACGGCATGATTGAACAACGTTGGCACCGAGTGCTTAAAGCCGCAATCATGTACCATGCCGATGCGTGCTGGACGCGTACCTTGTCTATCGTTCTATTAGGACTTCGGTCGCACGTCCGTGCTGACACTAATGCGTCACCCACCGAATTCACGTTCGGGACAACTTTACGACTTCCCGTGGAATTCTTTCTTCCCGACGATTATACACCCAACCCTAATTATTTTCTTGAAGAGTTTCGCGAATATATGCGCCAGGTCCGGACGGTTCCCGTCGCGCACAAACATAAAAAACGCGCTTTTTACTTTAAAGATTTATATAATTGTATTCATGTGTTTTTACGCAATATGGCTAAAAGGACGTTAGAGCGCCCGTACACTGGTCCGCACAAAGTAGTGCAACGCATCTCGGAGCGTGTATTCAATATTGATATCAACGAAAACACAAAAAGCGTGTCCGTCGATTTATTAAAACCGGCATATTTTGTCCCTGACGACCCCGCCGACCCCCCATCAACCTCTGAGAACATACTCAACCGGAATGTAAATCCGAACCCAGCGCTTAAGACCTACTCTCGTAAGACTGTCACGTTTGCGTCGTCAACTAAACTAAAGTAATTTAATTGTAAGACCGAAAAAGTGATATTATTAGATATAAGTCGGCTCAAATTACGCTCAAGCGTATAATATATTATAAGTTAAGGTATTGTCAACCTCGTACAATAGCACCTGGCCAAATGCATAAGCTCATTCGTTTAGTGCAATATTACTTATTATTTATTTCGTTAACACTCGGGGGGGGGGGGTGTAAGGAGCAGCATATCTGTCTCCCTTCCGATTGGTCAGCCCCCTTTCCAGCGCTAGCAAGAGGGGTTGAGAGTTATGAGGTTGGCAGAACTGAGTTACGAAGACCGTTAGATTTGTATTGAGACTCGTGGCTATTGCGTGGCTTGCAATAAAGTATTACTCTATTATTAATATTAGAGTGTGTAATCAGTCATTGATTCCTCTCATCGATACGTCGGTAGTAGGCCGACACCCGGAGGGATAATCGACCTCCGGTGGTACTCAATTCCTACATTACCAACTTCATCTGCGATATTATATATTATTGCGCGCGCGGCGCAGACCGCGTTGCGTCCCAGAGACTGAACGCGCAGCGAAGGCGTGATACAGCGCATGCGTGAGCGTGTCGGTACGTCGGTACGTGCGTGCAGCTCGTCGAGCGGGCATTCGTTGCTCATCCGTCGTCACGGATAGTCGTGTTTGATTAATACTTCTTGCGAGACGATACGTTTGATTGATCCCTTACAAAAAAATATTACTAGCTGTGTGGTTAGTAATAAATACTTATTTTGTGTATTAATAATACTAAAATTAAGTATTTATTAGTACTTGAATCACTGTGATCCAAGTATTGCACAGTCTTTTATTACTGGTCAGTAATTTATGAAAGTAGTATTTAATACAGGACGAGTATTGAATACTTAATATTAAATTTCTGATGAGAAAGCATTTAATACTAGATGATAAATACTTGTGTAATAAATACTTGTGTTGAATTACTGATGAGTATTTCAATGTTAGTACTGAAGTACTGGACCGAGGATTCCATGTGTAATAAATCATTGGCCAGTATTTTAATGTTAATACTCAAGTACTGAACTGAATATTCCATGTGAAATTAATCACTGACCAGTACTACAATTTGTATAGAAACATTATAATGGGTAATTCCTGATAATATTAAGAAAGAGGGATAAAAGTAAGGCACAAATACATTTTATATGAAGGTCTGTACTAATTCGTCGTGATAAAAGTGTACATTAAGTTTTGAAATAGTACTGCGGATATCATTCTTATATCTAATTCAAAATAAATTTTATTACTCTTTTTAAACTAAATTTGTTTCTTAAGATGATTTTTGAAAAATTATATATTTGCGCTTGTTATGACACATGTAGACTATATATAACGCTTACATCAAATTAAGAAGTAGTCTACCACGTAAGGCAGTTGGCTCACGATCCAGAGGTCCCGAGTTCGAATCCCACCAAGGTAAGTGTGTTTTTCAAATACGAGAAAATATTTATCTCTCTCTCTCTCTCTCTCTCTCTCTCTCTCTCTCTCTCTCTCTCTCTCTCTCTCCCCCCTCTTCCTCTCTCTCCCCCTCTTCCTCTCCCTCTCCCTCTCCCTCTCCGAGATTTGGTCAATTATTTCCCGTAAAAATTAAAAAAATTAGAAAAACCGGTTTTCAGAAGATCGGTAACAAACAACTATACACTCTATAGCACTCCCCGGAAAATTCTACCCCTATTTTATATGGTTTTAATACAAATTCGGTCCAGCCGTTCTTGAGTTATAAATAGTGTAACTAACCCGACTTTGTTTTATATATATATATTAAAATTAAAATTAAATATTAAATAAAAATATTAAAAATTAAATAAAAATTAAATTAAGATAAGATATAAATATAGATATAGATATATATTTTATATATATAGATATATATATACAAGGAAAGCCGCAGCTTTCTGATGATTGACGCACGAATCTCTCATTACAGAGTTCGGAAAAGACCGGTGTGAGGAACCCTTCCTTCGTTAAAGCGACGTCGCGAACTGTACAGATATTCCCGGTATTATCTCGATAAACTGAGCTCAGTATAATTCTTTCTCATTAATTGTCTTATGGTTGCAACCCGCGTGAATAATTATTTTCTTTGTTTGTAAGTAACGTAAAATTACATTGTTGAAAAGGATTACTGAAAGAGAAACGTGATTTCGATATTCACGTTAATACTGCGTTAAACTTGCGTCTATTGTGATTTATTATTGTTGATGGGGGACATTTCTTGCTTTATTAAGATAAAACGTATTATCGGCCTATGATCAATTATTACTTAATTGAATTCTCTATTCATCATTAACTGAGTTTTATTATAACCGGCTATATTACTTATTGGATAATTTACTTTATTAATGTGATGGTGAAAAAATTTTTTTTCGAGATTTTGATGGAAATAGGTTTAGAATGTTCTAAAATGTCGAAAAATCGTATTAGTAAAAAATGTCCGGAAGTATGTATGTATGTGTGTGTGTGTGTGTGTATGTACGGATTTTTTGTACACGCATCTACTTCTACAATTTTTTAGATACCGGGTTGAAATTTTTTACACAAATAGAGTAAAATGCACTCAGATTTTTTTTTATAAAATTGATTTAGTTATAATTTTTTAAATCGACATATCGATGGCCACAATTTAAAAATCTGAAAAAATTTTCAAAAATCCTGTGTCAGATATCAACATTTTTTAACCTTGACCAAAAGTGGGCCGGCGTTCGTTTCTAATTTTTTCGAGCCTTTTTCGAGTTTTTTCGAAAAAAATATTGAAAAAAATTAGAAGCAGACGTTAGTCCATTGTAGGCTGTTGCTCAAACATTTTTATATACAACACAGAATTTTTGAGAATTTTTTTAAATTTTTTCGAAGTAATTTTCCAAAATAAAAAAAATCGCGTTGAAGAAATCTAAAAAATTTCTCAAAAATCCTGTGTTATATACAAAAATGTTCAAGCAACAGCCTACAATGGACTGACGTCTGCTTCTAATTTTTTTCGAAAAAAACTAAAAAAAACTTGAAAAAGCTCGAAAAATTTAAAAGCAAACGCTAGCCCATTTTGGGTTAAGGCTTAAAAATTTTGATATCTGACGCTGGATTTTTGAGAATTTTTTCAGATTTTTAAATTGTGGCCATCGATATGTCGATTTAAAAAATTATAACTAAATCAATTTTATAAAAAAAAATCTGAGTGCATTTTAGAGTTGAAACAATAACATAAAAAATCGCCGACCGAATCTGAGAGGTCGAGGGTTAAACCCAGGTCGATTTGGCATAGAATGCTCCATATACATATATATATATATATATATTACAGTAAAAAATAATACGTAATTTTAACATGTCCCAAAAAGTCCACTCTAAATTGAGTGATGGCAAACGCCCATTTTTTGGACCTCAAATTTCAAACTTTTTTATTAATCCCAGTAAAATTTCAAGATGAGCATAGGCACGGTTCCAGAGATACAAGGGGGTAAAAGTGATGATTTCCAGTTAGGGTGTATTGCATAAGGAAGAATGCGTAGCTGAAGTTCACGTATTATTGAGAATATTTTCTGTCGCCATCCCAATCTGTGAGAAGCAAGAGGACTCACATTAAAAAAGCACCTCAATACGTAAGAGGCAAGGGGACTCACATTAAAACAGCACCCCAGCAAACACAATGCAACATGTAACATACATGTTAGTTGTAATTTCCTACTCAACAATATAAATGCACACGTGTTATATAGCATTTATATTGTTGAGTATGAAATTACAACTAACATACGTTACATGGTGTTTGGTGGAACCCCAATATATGAGAGGCAAGGGGACTCACAGTAAAAAAACAGCCCGATCCGTGAGAGGCGGTGTCAAGTTTCACTTCAACTCCATCTATCTCGGGGAATTTTTATGCTAGACGAAAACTAAGGTCATATTTGAATCCGGCGTAAAAAATCTATAAGAAACGATATGTTTCACTTCGTTATATATGTTATGTGATCAGTATAGATATTACTCATATCTACGCCGTATTTTCGTCTTGAGCCTTATTTAATGTGTGATTAATAAATACAGAAAACAATTGAAAAGATCGTTTTAATAAAGAATGTAAACGTTAAACATTAAAGCAGAAAATGACAATTAAGAAGAGAACGCAAATACGTATACATACATGGATCATGCGCATAGTATGTGACTTCGCTTAAGGGCTGTTGTTGATTATTTCGCTTAGGGGCTGTTGCCCTGAGTAGTGAGAGCGGTAAGCGACGACGCCTAGGGGACTATCGCCCTGAGTCGCTACCTGATTGTGCGGATGCGACAGCGCCTAGAGGTGTAGACCTTGGGTCGACTTGGCTTGACACACACTTTATTTTATGTTTACAATTATGTCCTTTGTAAAGAGTTTAAATGTTCATCTCGAAGGAAAGGCAAAGTCTCGAGCGATTCTTCGTGGCCACGTAACCGACATGTACATCGAAATAACGTAATAGAATATCGGCCGTGACAACGAAGGATCGAAAACGCCGGAGCCACATCTAGCGAGCATTGAAACTCGTCCCTAAGATACCGAATTATTTATTTGTACATATAATTAATTGATGCACCTATAGGTGAATGTGTGTGTATGTGTCTGAGCCATCCGACAATCTCTCTTATTCGCTTTAGTTATGTCGTGCACGACGCATGTGTTTACTACATAACAATATATGTTACGGGAAATTTGATTAATTCGGAAATTATGCATAATGGCCGGGCAATATGCATAATTCCCGCTTCTTTTGGGACATTTGAATAATTAAAGCAAAAATGTTCAAATTAATCAAATTTCTCGGTCATTATGCATATTTCTCAATGCTAAATGGTCATTTTGATAAATCACCTTATTTGAGTTGATTTTCCCGGCAATCTTAAGCCCCTTGCACAATAGGCGATAGCGATGCGAGGTGCTACATGGGTTTACAACTTTCCACGCGTGGAAAGCCCACGCATGTACTTTGAAGGCACACTATGTTTCTAGTTTAATAATAGTGGAGCCCCCCGCAGGGGGGCGGAACATACTGCCTCTACGCATACACTTTTCACGCGAGACGTCACATGGGTTTACAACTTCCCACGCGTGAAAAGTGTATGCGTGGAGGCAGTAGATTCCGCCCCCCTGCGGGGGGCTCCACTATTATTAAACTAGACACATAGTGTGCCTTCAAAGTACATGCGTGGGCTTTCCACGCGTGGAAAGTTGTAAGCCCATGTGGCACCTCGTTTCGCGTGGAAAGTATATGCGTGGAGGCAGTAGGTTCCGTTCCCCTGCGGGGGGCTCCACTATTATTGAACTTGACACATAGTGTGCCTTCAAAATACATGCGTGGACTTTCCACGCGTGGAAAGTTGTAAACCCATGTAGCACCTCGCATCGTTATCGCCTATTGTGCAAAGGGCTTAAAGTGATGCTGGAGCCGTCTGTATAACCGACAAAATTATTATTTTCTATGTTATCGACTATATCTGTCCTTGTATAGACAAAGATATAGACAAGGATAGCACGCTACATTGCACGCACACATACGCACGATGCACATCGACATTATACTTTTATATTACGCTTCCAAATCTTAATTTGGAGGGTTTATCGATGTTTTTCTTGTTGTGCAATTCGGGGGAACTAGTTTTCGCGTTCGTACCAATGGTATATATCTCTTATATGAAATACATCTTGTGACGAGCTGACCGCAACTCGAGACGCCATATTGGGATAAAAGTAAGATAAGGAAATCTGTACTTTCGTAATTTTTTCTCGTTTTCTATATAAAATCGGAGTTCCCCCGAATCATTAATGTATGTACTGCAATTCTGGAGAAGGATTTTTAATTCTGTCAAATTAATACGACGCTACGTGCCGACAAAAAATGCCGGTAAAACAGACGGCTCCAGCATCACGATTGCCGGGAAAATCAACTTAAATAAGGTGATTTATCAAAATGGCCATTTAGCATTGGAAAATATGCATAATGACCGGGAAAGATTAATTCTTCTCTATTAATCATTTTGACCGAACAAATTGGGAATTATGCATATTGCCCGGCCATTATGCATAATTCCCAATTTATCATATTTCCCGTAACATATATATTTTATTCCTTTGTATGGACACTTGAAGAGTTTCGTGTACTTTCATGGATTATGATTCGAGAAACCATTCCACCATCTTTCACCCCTTTATATTTCCGAAACCGTGCCTATGCATTTTTAAATTTCTTTGGGATTAATGTCCCATCATATAGTACTATTTAGCATTTAAAAAAACTTGAAATTCGAGGTCCAAAAAATGGGCGAAAAAACAGTTCTTTTTGCCATCACTCTTTTAAGTTAAAATGACTCATTTATCGTGTGTTACTTGTTGACAAATTAAAAATGTTAATTAATTGTTATACTTTTGTTTATGTGTTAAAACAACTTTAAGACGTATTGATGTTTAAAGTAATTGTGTTAAAAAAAATCAAAATAATATTTAATTTCTAATTGACATATATATTATATATAGTGTTAAGTTATCACGTTGACATAAATGTAACACATGAAAATGTTAAGAAAATAATAACATAGCTGTTGTATGTTAATTTTACATTGAAATACTAATCAAATCTTGGTAACACAAGAAAATTTTTACTGTGTAATGGCTTTTAAAAAGACCGATTTTGATTCTGAAAAGAACCAGTGGTAATTCGTGAATATCATGTCTATTTCATTGCGTCATTTCGGTGTCAAACAGTTTGTGTCAATATCAAGGAAAGTAATTTGCTGATATATGTGTATAGACAGTACACACATATCAGGAGAGCCCGAAAAATATGTAACTTACCTATTTTTTTAAATCTATTTTTTTTAAGTATATAGTTCAACTTTTCACACAAACGTTCAATTTTCTTTTACTTTGTGACGTGACAATGCCGCGTCCTCCGCCCAGACGGTAACTCGGCCGAGGGGAGGGTCGGGGATGGCGCCTCGACCCGAGTGGGGGAGGGTTATTTGCGCTAATTACTTGTAAGTTAGATTTTGTAGGTACGACAGGTGATGCCGGAGCGTGTGATTGACGACGTGGAAATGTAACGACCTGTGTCGCAACGAGGGAAGGACGGACACTTGGGGGGCGCTGGGCGGAGTGGTTGGCCTACGGGCGGGTCACCTGGGCCCGCCGCCGCGCCGCCGCGGAAGCGGATGGAATGTCTTGCACGGCACATCCCTGGCCGCGCCGCAGCATAACGAAGGGTGCGACACCGCGCTGCAGGGGTGGACGACCCGGACACTTCTTCCGACGGTACCAAGGGCGCCGAGCAGCATAGTCATGGCCTGGCCAGCCTAGCTAAAACTGAGATGAGCCCGCATACGTGACAGCCGATTGAAAGTGCCGCGGAAAAGCGGCGAGCATCAGCGGCGCCACGAGCAGGGCGGCACGCGCGACAAATTAGCGGGGTTGAAAACCGCGAGCTTGGGGCGCATGCGCTGGGACCACGCTGGGCCCCGCCGGGCCGGCCACTCTTCACTGTCGAGCCAGCCGTAGCCGAGGAGCACAGAACATATACTAATAGAAGCGCAAGCTCTTTGTTAGTCGGTGGAAACACGCGATCGACACGCTCCAAGTGGCTTGGCCCTGGTACTACGTTATAGATTCTATACCTATTTGACTCTATATCCATAAGCCGTGATCCGATATACACTGCCAAGTACTAAAAATCTATAATTTACGTATTATAGATTTTCAATACTGGTATAGTGTATATCGGAACACGGCCTATATGAGTCGCAAATAATGTAGAAGTGTCATTATCATAAATAAATAAGGGAATGCGCAAAAGAAGAACGAATTAGTTAATGTAGGGTAGACCGGGGCACGTTGTCATCATCATCTAAGTCGGTCCCTCATTACTGAGGATCGTGACCACATGAATCGTGGACCATCTGTCGCCATGATTCCCTGTCCTCAGCTCGGCGCATCGCCTCGTGGATGGGTCCCTGTGTGGTCCTTCTGACGGCATCGCCCCATCTGGTCGGGGATCGGCCTCTGCTTCTTTTCCCCTCGACCTGACCAACGATCATAAGTCTCTCCAAGTTGTCCGGCTCGCGTCTGGAAATGTGTCCAAAGAACCTCAAAATACGCCTTAGGCAGATCGTAGACAGGCGAGTTCGAATTCTGAGTTCTTGCAAAATTGACACGTTTGTGCGATGGGCCGTCCAAGGCACACCCAGCATTTTCCGCCAGCACCACATTTCGAATGCATCTATTCTGCTCCTCAATCTTGCCTTCAGTGTCCATGTCTCAGCAGCATATAGGAACACTGAGAAAACCAGGGACTGGACTAGTCGGACCTTGGTCTTCCTGCTCATGCCACGATTCCTCCAGATTTTGCCGAGCCGCCTCATAGCATCATTTGCCATTTAGCTACGGCGGCTTACTTCCCTGTCGCAGCTTCCATCATCGCTGATTACGGAGCCCAGGTATACGAAGTCCGAAACCACCTCCAAATCACGGAGCTCGTGTGTGCGCTGCAGGGTCCCGGCACGATCGATGAGCATTAGTTTGGTCTTGCTTCTGTTTATGTGGAGTCCCAGTTGCATACTCTCGACCTCCACCCTACGAAGCAGCTCCGCCAGCTCGCTTTCGGTTGCACCCAAAATCGTGGTGTTATCCGCGAACCTGAGATTACTGATCTTCCTCCCAGTTATTCGGACACCCCCCGTCCAGTCCTCCAGCACTTTGCGCATGATATATTCGCCGTAAAGGTTGAAAAGCTTTGGTGATAAGATGCAGCCTTGTCGCACTCCCTTTCGTGCGCTGAAGGGCCCCGAAGTGGCATCCTCCAGTCGGACTCTACATGTGCCATCCAGGTACAGGTTTTGCACGAGGAGTATCAAGTGTTCAGGAACTCCCATCTCTCTCATCACCTCGAACATTCTCTTCCAGCTGACGCAGTCGAACGCCTTGGCATAGTCAATGAAACACATCAGTAATGGCACATTAAATTCTCTACTCTTCTCAATCAGCTGTCGGACGTTAAAGATTTGTTCGCGTGTGCCTTTTCCTTTGACGAAACTAGCCTGTTCTGAGATATGCCGGTCGATGTAATTTTCTAGTCTTGCCTTAATTATGCTCAAGAGTATCTTACTAGCATGTGACAACAGTGATATTGTTCTGTAATTTTCACATTTGCGGGTTGAACCCTTTTTGTGCAGAGGGACAAGTATAGACTCAGACATCCGGCCATCGTCCAGTACTCCAGACACTCTGGCAGATCAGGTGGAGCATGTGCGTGCCCTCTGGGCCTAGGTTCTTGAGCATTTGGGCTGTGACTCTATCGCCTCCGCTAGTTTTGTGTTTCAGTCTTGCCACGGCCCATTCTATCTCCGCAAGAAGAATGTTCGGCTCCCTCACGCCGCATTCGCTCATTCTCAGTTCTTCTGAATCCTCTGTTGCCGCGTACAGACCTCGGCAGTATTTCCTCCATCGTTCTAGCACCTTGTATCGATCTGTGATGATAGCTCCCGTATCATCCTCCAATGTCCAGTTCTTGATCTTAATGTCCTTTGTCAGTGACTCGACTTTACAGAACATGTCTTTTGTGTGTGCCCTGTTGGATGACTCCTCGATCTCCTGACACACTCTGTCCATTTCTGCATCCTTGTCCTTACGGCAGAGTCTTTGGACAGTTCTGTGCAGCTCGCGGTAGTCTCATTGCACTATCGGCACCACGAGAAACTGAATCATCTGCAATTTCATCAATATTTCCAATGTCGTATGCTATTTCAAATGCGGGTCTAACGTCTCTGTAGAGGGGATTATTTTCTACTAACCAATTCAGCTCGATTTTAAGACGGTCAAGATTAATTTCAAAACGGCGCTGGTAGCGTACATTATTAAGACTTTCAGTCACAATAATAAGCCCTATCTAAAGGAAGAGGTAACTGTTCAGCTACCTCGGTAACATCTGCTTGTGCAAACAAAACCAACTGTCCTTTGCACCATTTTTGGCTGAGGCGATTGTGCATTTTAAGGACTTTCAAGAAAGGCACTACCCGACAAAGAAGCCTTTTCTCGACATCTGTCAGAAATTGTAGACAAGATGATATAGGTGATACTAACATCTTATTCCAATATGCTTGAGAAGGTATTTTACCTTTTTTAAGGTTATCAGAACATGTAAGTACACCGAAAACATGTAAGTATTTTGAATTGGTTGTCAGTTAGATTTGCTTGAAAAGGACCCGATCCAGGGGTCGAAACGTCGCAGCGTTTTGTATACATTGCCAATTAGTCGATAATAATAAATGTTTCTTGTTTTGATAATCATTGGCGGAATAAACGACTATTTCTTATAAGTATTTTGTCTCGATTACGAAGTTCTTGTGGCAAATGTTGTACCACCCTTGGGGAAGAAGAGTTCAAATTTGTGCGTTGTTTTCTAAATAACAACTTTCGGCAAACAGTACAAGCAACGTCAGCAAAATCTGATATATTCCAATAAAATAAATCATATTGTTCGTCTTCACGTTTTTTCCGTGCAGCTTTACGCATAGTTTGGAGTCGAGTTTGTCGCTTTTCTTTATTTTCTGAAGCTCGAGTTACTCGAGCATGTTCACGCAAAGCACAAAGTCTACTATCCCTAACAACCTTAATCTCAGTACTCTCAGTAGCTCGGACGACGCGAGCATGTTCGCGCATAACACGGAGTCTTCTATCCTTTTCATCCTGAGACTCCGTATCACGCTTGTCTTTTTTACGTGACGTGTCTTTAGACTGTCAACCTAACACCATTTTTAATTTAATAAAACTCTGAAAAAATGAAATTAATTGAATAAAGCACTAAAAAGCATAAAATAAAAAATGTTTTATTAAAAAATAGAACCAACTTCAAAAAAGCTCTAAAAAGTATTTTAATAAAAATTTTTTTAATTAAAAAAAAACTAAAAAATGAAAAAAGCTCTAAAAAGTATTTTAAAAATATAAAAAATTAAAATAAAATAAAAAAGCTCTAAAAAGTATAAAATAATACTTTTAAGAATTCCTTTCAATTTTTTGAAGTTGACGTCAAATTAATAAATCACTAAATTAATTAAAATAATCACTAAATTAAACGCATCACACTGGTATCATCGCGGTTTTGATCCGAAAATCACAGAAAGCGAAATGTACGAAGCTTGATGCTAAATACGTCGTGTATTCCTACTTGATCGTTAACGAGGATAATTGTCGGCCTAAATGTCGCACGATGAATTGCAATTCTCAACTGCCGTCGTTTTGATGCTTCGGATGAACGAGTCGAGTGCGCAATGATACACCAGCTGCGTATTTTTGACGAACAATGATACCGGAATGAGTCCGCGGTAACCTACCCCCACTCTATCCCTACATTCATGTTTCCGAGAAGTCGCTTCTTCCCTATACGAGGAATGCGAGCACGCGGTGCGAAATGTTTATGCACGAGCTTGCGATCTTCGACCGTTATAATTGCTGTTTAAGGAAGTTCGATGGCTTTATCGGAGGGAGTAGTGGGACGCGGGGGTTCTGAAAACAGCGCACTAGCGTTTGAAGTAGTGAGAATGAAGGGGATTGCTCTGATTGGTCGCCGCGTGCGTATAATGCGTGCTGCTGTTCACTTCGTTCACGACCGTGGCAGTCTAGCAGACGAAAAATCAAGCAATTTATGCTTTATAAATTAATTTTTCTGCGAAATGTGCGGTAACCTTCCCCATTCTTTCGCTCATTTATTTGTAAATTATTAAATTACATGTGTATATTTTTTTTCCTTATCATTTGCATTTTTTCTTGCACTTATTTCATTCTGAAGGTATATGCAATATATTATTTCCCATAAAAACCTATGTTAAAAATGCAGCCAGTTTCATGAAATTTTAATATGTTGTTCTGGAATGCAAAATAGAATTATGTAAATTTTTTGGAAATTTTTCACCGTCCCGTTTTGAAAAAAATCTAATCTAAAAATTGTACTTTTTAAATTTTTGGAGTAGATTTTTTTCAAAACGGGACGGTGAAAAATTCCTAAAAAATTCACATAATTCTATTTTGCATTCCAGAACAAGATATTAAAATTTCATGAAACTCTCTGCATTTTGTTGTAGCCATTGAACCTCCTTAAACGTGCCTGCCGGCCGACTTAGAACAAATATTTTTTATTAAGTACGTGATGGTTTAAATACGCGATGAATAATTAATTTGGCGCCGACTTCAAAAAATTGAAAGAAATTCTTAAAAGTATTATTAATTTGACGTCAACTTCAAAAAATTGAAAGAAATTCTTAAAAGTATTATTTTATACTTTTTAGAGCTTTTTTATTTTATTTTAATTTTATATATTTAAAAAATACTTTTTAGACCTTTTTTCACACTTATTAGTTTTTTTCAATTTTTATAATTATTTTATACGATGAAAAGGTAAAAATAGTGATGTCGGACAAGTCGAGATGGAAACAAAATTCTATGGTTTAACAAGACGAGACTTGAGATCCACTGGCCTATCAACTCACTATAGGCTAAAAAATCCATTTCATGATGGAGAAGCTAGTAAAAATTATAATATTTTATTATTAACACCTTAAACATTTGTTATTAACACTTTAAAACATGATAAAAATTATATTTTATGCAAAATTAATAAAGTAATTTACCTTACCCGACATGGTTCAAATTACCCGACAAAAATCTACTTTCGATTGCTATAACATTAAAATTAAATCACTAAAAATAAACAAAATTGGTTAGGAACACGTTGAGTAATTATACAGAAAGAGGGCAACCTTATGTATGACCTTAACCTTGACATATGTTGTTTAGGACATGATCCTGAGTAACTTTTCCTTATAACTTAATTATCGGACATTACTTATTTAAAAGTTATTTGAGAAATTTACAAGTTTGTGTCAGTGCTAAAGGAAGTAATTTGCTGATATGTGTTGTGACGTGACATAGTCACGTCCCCTGTCCAGACGATAGCTCGACCGGGGAGAACGTCCGGGATGTCGTCTCCGCCGGAGCGAGGCGGGGCGACAGCGTTAGAATTCGGTACATTATATTATATCCGAGGATTTCAGGTATCGAGTAGATGGCCAGGAGGAAATTGTAACGACTTGAGTCGCGCCGTGAGAGTTTACGGGAGGCGTTCTACGTAGGAGTTGGCCGGCGAGCAGGTCACGATTGGGCCCATATGCCGACGTTGCTTGGAGCGTCTCGCAGGGCGAGCGCATCAGCCCCGATGTTCGCCGGGATGAAGCCTGCCGAATCGCGAAGGAGGGAGGTCGCCACGGAGCATTGATTACCGGTCGACGGAGCCATGGCCTGACCAGCCTGGCCGTCGTACACCGGCACCAGAGTCGCGGCCCGGTCAGCCGGACTCGAGAATAGGCTTTTCAAACCTGCCGCCGGCGAGTGAGGAAGCCACGAGGGGCGCCGACGGAAGCGGGAGGCGCTCGGCTCGCATAGGGCTGATCGGCAAGGAGGGCTTGCAAGCACGGCGCGCGCAGGCGCGGGCCTGATGTGATCCCGCCGGGCTAGAGGATCGTCACTGTCGTGTCGGCGTGGCGAGGGACGACATCCCGAGAGGACCGGCAGCCGAGTTTGCGGAATTTGTAAGGCCACTACTCGAGCACCTCGTGACCCACGTCTGGGTACAGTAAGAGCGTTCTGACGGCCGGGGCCCTTCCGAGAGCCGCGTAGAGCCGCGGGAAGTATGCTTAAAGAATCGCGTACTGTGTCGCGAAGTATTTTGGTAGCATCGCGTTTGTGCAGATGAGTATTACCGAGTAAGTAATTATTAAATGGAATACTGACGGGGGGCCCGGCCAACAGAGTAATATGGGATCGCCCTCCCCGAAAAATCGTACGCGGCCGACAGTCACCGTGTGATTCGTTGTAGTTTTCGTCGTGTCTTAGTGTTTCGTGTAATAGCGTTTTGTGTAACCGTGGTGCGTAATGTAGCGAGGTGTCCTTCGCGCCGAGGTGGACCGTATTGTCGCAGAACGGGGGAGTAATGTTCGCGCAATCACGTCCCGGGGCGTGAGGCACCTGTCTTGGATCTTTGGGGCTTTTCGCGGGAGACCCGCGTCTAGCTATTTTGGGACCATTCGCGAGACGTCGCGGGTGGTTATTCGGCCGTTGGAAAATCGTCACGCGTAGGTATTGTGTCTTGCGTTCGTGTAATCGCGTATTGTGTATTGCGGTCGTGTAACTGCGTCTTATAAGTTGCGTCCTTAGGCTAATTTCCGTTATTGTATCTCGTAGTTTCCGCGTTCCGCAGCCAAACATTCAAGAGAAAATTTGTAATTCACCGATTCATTTTTAAGAAACCTGCCGATTTATTCCGAAGTAATCTTCTCTTTAAGATTGTAATTCACCGATTCCGTCTGAAACAACTTGCTGATTTATTCTGACGTAACCTTTTTTGTCAAATACATTATATTTGTATTACTGTTATTTGCGTGTGTTAACTGCGCTACGTTCCCTCTCCTCCTCCGACCGCGATTACCCAAAGAAACTCACACCTGAGAGAATTGCGATCTTGTGGATCGTGGTGCGAGGAATCGCACCTGGCGCCCAATATTTCGAGGAATTATTTAGTCGAGCTACCATCTGGGTTTTTGAGAGTCTTGTCGTGATTGATTTTTTTTTTAAGATCGTTAGTGAATAAAAGCGGCGGCGAGCTCCTTCACGGCCGGCGAGACCGTGAGGACATCGTCGTTGTCGTCACAGTGTGCATAAAAGTACACATGTAGGCGGGGGGGGGGCATCACCCCTCCCCCGTAAGCAGGATTAGATGGGAGTGGACCTCGGTCCGCGTGGAAAATTGAAAACCTGATAGACCTTTGATTAGATTGAAGCGATATTCACCCCACCCCATCCCGGACTGCTTAAAAGGCAAAACAAGGTCTATATCATTGTACGATTCAGGTTTTCAACTTTCCACGCAAACCGAGATTTATCCCCATCCACCCCCGCCTACATGTGTATTGTCTATACACACATATCAGTAAATTACTTCCCTTAGCACTGACATAAAAAGGTGGTCCTTTCGCGGACCCAGCTAGTCAAGTAACAGTCCGTCATGAAATAATTGAAAATGAACATTGCAACATCCCAATAATTATAATAATATAAAATATTATTTTACACGCACGATTTAATCGTATTTAATTATTCATTAATTAAAAAAACATCACAATAGTAGTGCGGTTGGACTCGATTTAGGTTAGGTCGGGCATGACAGTTCGTCAGCGTCACTCGGGTGCCCCTGCATCCCTTCTCCTTCTAACTTGCTGAGATAGAAGGAGAGGGGAGTGTGCTCGTGTGCGCTCGGGTGACGTTTCCGCCGAACGCAGCCACGAGTAAAGCAATATGCTATTGGATCCACTACTTATTTAATCTTATATATCAGAGCAAAACATTCGACAAGCCCTTATTTTCAAGGTACGTACGAAATCCGGAAACTTCAGGGAATATTTTAAGCCATGAATAATGTATTCATCTAATCGTTAAGTACATGTATTATTCGTTGAAAACCTTAGCCGTGGCGATTTGCATCATTCTATCTTTCTCGTTTATTAGATGTAAACAAGGATAGAATGACAATGGCACGCTCCGCGAACGCACATTTAGAATGACTTATTTCTTGTAAAATGTCGGTAACCTCACCTGATTTTTCGTACACATGCCCCTTATTACTGTATATTTAACATATATCAAATTTAGGTACCTATCTAATACTTGTTCTCACGAAAGGACTACCTTAAATTATAAGGAAAAGTTACTCAGGATCACGTCCTTGACAACATATGTCAAGGTCAAAATTCAGCTGTCTTTAATAGTTTTCAAGTTATATTGAAAAAGGCTTAGGGTGGTTCAAAATACCCAAACTTCCTCTATAACCTAGTTCAATTATTTTACAATTACTTATAAGGACTGGAGTTTTACCCAGTAAACACAATGCAACATGTAACGTACAGGTTAGTTGTAATTTCCTACTCAACAATATAAATGCAATATAACACACGTTTTACAACCCTAAGCTTTGGAAAAAATTTTGGTACAGGAAAAATCGTCTTCGAATTGAATCAAGAAAATGCAATATAACACACGTGTTACATTGCATTTATATTGTTGAGTAGGAAATTACAACTAACCTGTACGTTACGTGTTGCATTGTGTTTACTGGGTAGTTATAATGAAAAGTATAACCTCAAACATACAGAGTAACTTGAAACAACCTTATTGTCCCGCAAATGTCAAATTCTTGACTCAATTCGAAGACGATTTTTCCTGTACCAAAATTTTTTCTAAAGCTTAGGGTTGCGTTCTGATATTTACTGCCAGTACTGAAAATTTATAATTTACGTCACGCACACTATAGATTTTCAATACTAGCAACGAATATCGGAACGTAATCTAGTTTTTAAATTATAAAAGAAAATACTTACCTTATTACAAGCTGGGTACTTACAGGATGTAAACAGGAGCGGCGCCGTCGCGGGCACGAATCATCGTCTGCTGGATGTAACCCGTTAGCACCTAGCAGACAATTCACTCAAATTCACTTACTCACAGAGATAAATGACTACATTTTTTTATATAAACTTTATTTTACATGCAACAAAAAGATTAATAATCGTTAACAAACAATTCACTCACTCACCGAAATAATGTCACAGTATATACTTAATAATCCGAGACACAATCGTTTTTCTTGATACTTTATCTTCGCGTCGCGTCAATGCGAAGATGACCGGCTTGCGGAGGCAAGAAACGAGGCGCCTGCTGCAATTCTTATACAATTTTTGGCTCCTGCCTCTTCAGAAGACAGTACGGTCAGAGAATGCCTGCTGCGATCTGCGATTAGCTGATCGTCACCCACGAGAGTACACAGAGATTTGGTGACTCAACTCGTATTGCAAATGTGCTCGTTAAAGATGCCCAGACGTCGCGACTGTATCAAGCGAGCGCCATATTGCATATAATAGATATTCTTTATATACGTGGCCTTCTATTGGTCAATACATAGACGTATATAATAGACTGCGCATTCCCATTGGAGATCTTTCGCGGAGATGTAAAGGACGGAATATATGCTTGCAGTGGCACTTTCTTTTCTAATTGACGTTGGTGGGGAGAAGGAAAGGTTAGGAGAAGTGATCACGTGGTTACCCAGCAAACACAGTTACGTAACCGTTATATTGGCGTAATAAAACGTAATGTAACGTGCAATGTAACCTGGAGGTTTCAGTTATATATATGTTAATTGTAATTTCCCACTCATGTGACATTGTGTGGACATAACAGCAATATAACGCATATATTATATTGAAATTATATAAAATACTCTAATTTAATGTAACTGCTATATTAATTGCCGAAAATTAACTGCAATATATATACTACTGAAATACTGTTACATATCTAGTATTGAAATAGCCATAATGCTCGAAGTTATTTGTATCTATAATAACTGTAAAGTTAAAATTTATATCTTTTATGCAGATACATCTCTGAAATAATTACATGTAGATCTATATAAATGTATTGACAATGAGATGTATCTATACAATAGATATAAATTATAACTCCACAGTTATTATAGATACAAATAACAAATTTTTGATGTTCTAAAGAAAAATAAATATTGAAACATATATTTTTTATTGCACAAATGTTTTTTTATTGATGCACACATTCTTCAAGCTTTTTTCTTTTTTTTCAAGCTTTTTTTTTGCAGGTTTGAACTGAACATATTATTTATATTAATTAAAAGAGTAATATACTTAATCGAACATAAAATTAATTAAAAAATATCATATAATTATTAAAATCATATTAAAAAGAATCAAATTTTATGGGTGAAAAATTCAGATAAGCAAATCAATATAACTGTATGGAAAGATATAAAATAAAAATACACAATTTTACAAAATGCGATTAGAGCTTTTGAAAACATTTCAATCAAACGCACAGATTCTGTATAAATTTCCACCCATTGTATGTAGCGGCCGCTCTCGGCGGTTGTACAGTGGATGATGATAGAGGCGCGCGAAAATTAGTAATAAAAAGTGATCTTGTAGAAAGACACATTCAAAAATAAGAAATCAATTTTCGAATTATCGCACGTGCGACATTGACGGGCAGCAATAAAAAGCGCTCCGCGAAAGTTCTAAACAGAAGTCTGTAAAAAAAGATACAAAAAACAGAGATAACGAGTTAAGAAGCATGAGTGAAGGGTGTATTGCGTTATCGCTCGGTCGAGAGAAAGAGAGAGAGAATAGGGAGTGTCGCTTCCGTCGCGGGATATATATTTTTTCTTAGTTCTTGTCGACCTCAGCTTCCTGCTCCTCATCGAATTCTGCGTCCTCGTCCGTGGTAGCCTTCTGGTACTGTTGGTACTCGGACACCAAGTCATTCATGTTCGATTCGGCCTCAGTGAATTCCATCTCGTCCATGCCCTCGATACATACCTTTCTGCTAGTTGTATCAAATCTCTTCTATTACTATTATCTCTACTATTTATCTTTATATTTATTAATTGATTTCTTCGTCTTTTTGTTAAATATCGAATATCCTTAGGCATGATGCACTTTTCTGATATCTGTAAAAATAGTGATCGTTAAATAAGCAATTAGTCGAAAATGTATAAAAATCACTGAGTTCGCGCATCGGCAAAAATCTTAAACTTACCCAATTTTCGCGTCACTGCTGTTGTTGTCGTCGCGGCCTTGGTAGTTATTGTTGTCTTTGTGACAGTGGTTTTACCGCTGGTGCTCGAGATCGCCGCTTTGGTTGATCCGTCCAGTTGCTTGAAACAAGTTGCGGAAGACAAGTAGAGGAAGGCCGTCGCGCGTTCCGAAGAAAGGCACGCCGCACGGACGGACGGCAGAGAGATTTGAGTCGCTGAGCGAGAAATACGAAAAGTAATTAGGAGAGAGAGAATCATAAGTGCGTGCGAGATATAGATATAGAGATAGATCGGTCGAATAGCCTTGCGGTAGATTAACGAGGAAATGTTCCCGGACTATATATGTACGTTTATAAAATAAAGAACTATATTGAATCACAAGATCTTATAATATTTATAAGGCAATCAAATATCCACGAAACCAAGAATATATAAAAATGTTAGTGGGAAAAAGAAATCGATATCGAAATATCTCAGTCCTTCGCTCGAGAAAAGCAAGACGCACACTTACCAGTCTCTGACAAAAAGGACGACGAAGAGGACGTCGACGCCAGGAGACGTTCGGTGGAAGAGACGATGTAGCGCGGCGTCTCGGTACTGGATAGCCTGCCGTCGTGCGCGGGTGACGATCCGGCCAGGTATCGATCACTGGAGAACTCGTAGCGGTTTTTTTCGCAGCCGATTGTGCTGGTGATGTCGTAGTTGCTCGACGATAGCTCCCACCGATGCTTCTTCTAACTATTTATTATAACTAGAACATTACAAGCGCGCGCTACGCGCACGCCATTTAGCTTTTTTTCTACATCATTACACAAAACAACATTTGCAACGCTATTGCTCTTTAAGAATAACACATTAAGAAAATTTTAACGGTATATACATAACAACATGACTTTGTACAGAAAAATCTTTATTTTAATTAATTAATTTTATGTTTTTTGCAACGATATAAATACACTTTGAATAATTAATTAAAAACATATAAAAATTAGATATTTTCCGTAACATCTATTAATGCTCGTATAATGGTCTTACTTTTCATTATAGCCTTAATTAAAAACCTCAAAATACGTACAATTTTTATATACAAAATTTTTAACATGCTTCTTATCTCTTTGATTACGAAAGTGAATTCTTAACTCTCCGGCCCCGCCTCTCTCTTTCTTTCTCTCTCTCGTTCCCTGTTTCTTTCTTTTTCTTTCTCTCTGTCTCTCTCGATTTTTCTTCTTTTTTTTTTTAGTTGTCATCTTTAACTTTGTCATATCATGGAGAACGAAGAAATTACGAACACACACGCTATCACCATCTTCATCGTCGACGAATTACGCACAATATAAGTTTAATTATTATTTTAAGGTTTACCTGCCTCTGTTTCTATTTTTCTCTCTTTTTCTCTTTCTTTCGCTGTCTCTTTCTTTTCCTCTTGTTCATTATCTTTAACCTTTAGTCTGTAAACCTGGGTCGTTTTCGTCCGGGCGAAAATCAAAGTAGTTGTAACTTTTGAAAACGGGTAGAGAAGGTGCCACTGCGCATCCGTAAAAAAAGTTATGCTTCCCGAGAACCCGCCTACCGAGTTTCAAGGCGCCAGTCCCCCTCCGGCCGTCACAGGAAACCACGTAATTCTTGAAAAAACGAGGTTTGCGGCGAACACTTAAGCACTTCATTTCAAAATAATTGCATGCAATATTTTTTTTATGAAAGGTACGCTTTTCCCCTTCAATTTCCTTTTTTATTCATTTCGATATTTTTATTTGTCTTAAAGTTATGATTTTTTGAGTAAAAAATGATTTTACCAGTTGTAGTTGTAGTTGCTCCATTTTTTTAATACAAATTATGTGAAAAAATTAAATTGTTTATAATTTTATGATTGATACTTCAAATTGAAGGTTTGAATTACCTCCATAAATTTTTTCAGATTTTTTGTAACACTTTAACACTTAAAAAAAACGTCAGGACGAAAACGACCCAGGTTTACAGACTAAAGGTGCCAAAAAAACGTTTACAGACTAAGGGTTAATTATATATGCAATATCTAATCGCAAAGAATAACAAAATCACGAACAAACACGCTATCATCATCTTCGTCGTAGACAAGTTGCACACAATATAAGTTTAATTATTATTTTAAGGCTTACCTCCCTCTTATTTTCTCTCTCTCACCCCCTCTCTCTTCCCCTCTCTTCCCCTCTCTTCCCCTCTCTTCCCCTCTCTCTACCCCCCTCTCTCTCTCTCTCTCTCTCTCTTTCTCTGTTTTCTTTTTTTTCTTTTTCTTTGTCTCTCTTGACTCTTCTTTTTTTCCTTTCGTTTGTATCTTTATCTTTGTCATATCTAATCACGGAGAACAAAAAAAAATTACAAACCCACACGCTATCACCTGTGTCATCGTCGACGAGTTACGCACAAAATATGTTTAATTATTATTTTAAGACAAAATCAATTATTTATTACTCGACTACCTGGCTTAAATTATATATAAGTGCACAACGTTTCGGCTCACAATTAGAGCCCTTATCAAGTGCCGTCTGAAATATGAACATCGCGATGTAACACAATAAAAAATATTAAGGCGGATTAAGTTTTCTTTATATTATTATTTTAAGGCTTACTCGTCTCTTCCTTCTCCCTCTCTCTCTTTTTCTCTCCCCCTCTTTCTCTTTTTCTCTCTTTATCTCTCTCTTTCTCTGTCTCCTTCTTTTCCTCTTGTTCATCATCTTTAACTTTGTAATATCTAATATGCACTAGTAGCTTTAGACGGTTACTTTCTTATTCGTAATGATCGAGTGAGTAGACGAGGTGGAGGAGTTGCCTGCTTTGTACATGATTCATTGAAGGTTAAAGTTATTGCTGCTTCTTCGGGAGTTGACATCAACTCTCCGGAATATCTCATCATTGAAATCCGCTTACCTAATAATGAGTCTGTATTATTCGCGTCAGTTTACAGAAGACCTAAGGGTCTCCTCTTACATGAATTTGTTGAAGCACTCACTAGTGTTTTGCATCTGTATAAAAATATAATCATTGGCGGTGACTTTAACTGTGACCTTCTTTCGAACAATTTTGAGGCTAATTATCTACGTGAACTTAAGTCAGGCATATCAATGCACATTATACATTCGGACGCTACGCATCACACGGCTACTTCTGACTCATGACTTGATGTTGTAGCGGTGGATAATGGTGAAAAGGTCCTGATGTTTGCTAAATCCGAGTGCCCGTTTATAGCTGGTCACGATCTCATTGAATTGTCGCTGTCACTCGGTATGAACTTAGCGATTGAGCGTAATATTTTAAGGCGTAGTTATAGAGCTATTGATGGAGACGCATTTCGTGAACACCTTCAGTCCATCATTGAGGGTACCGATTTCCTTGCGTGCATTCGAGGAGTCACTGATGGTGGTCGGGTCGGACTTGATGACTGGACTGGTGTTGCTGAGGTTGATGAGCTTTGTGTGGTGCTGTCCGATGCCTTACTTGGAACGCTCGATGTATTGGCTCCTGAGCGTGTATTCGTTATCAGGAAGCCTCCTGCGCAGTGGCTTACAGTTGAACTTAAAACCCGGCTTCGTACTCGTGATCGGCTGTATAAGCAGGCAAAACGTTCTAACAGTTTACTTGATTATGCCACCTATAGACTTTTTTGTAACCAGCTTAATATTGATATAAAGCGTGCCAAAAGCGAGTTTCAATTCAATACTCTTAATAATATCACGGACCCTGCTAAACTATGGAAAGAACTAGCTCGTTTGGGTCTTGTAAAATCATCCTTGGTTTCTCCTCTCCGTTTTTTTCCACCCGATCTATTGAATTCATTTTATGTTTCTGTTTCTAACGCTCAGTTGCCTTGCTCATATGCTGACTTCACTTCTGCCATTGCACTGGTCACTCGTCCATCTCAGCGTCCAGAATTTGTTTTCTCTGTTGTTATACCTTGCATAATTCTCAAGCTCATTTCTGTGGGACCACTTCATTTGTATGCGTCGGGTTCCGATGGAATTCCGCTGTATATTTTACGTATAGCTTGGCCAATGATTTCATCGTATCTAACTGCCTTATTTAACCGCTCTTTAGAAACTTCTTCATTTCCGTCGCCGTGGAAACAAGCGCTTATCCGCCCTCTTTCGAAAATTCGCATTCCGTCATCTCCGTCTGTTACGAGACCGATAGCCAATCTGCCTGAACTTTCCAAAGTTCTTGAAAGGATTGTTGCCTCACAGATCACTGACTACTTAATCAAGCATGATCTCTTAAATCCAAGACAGTCTGCATATCGACCATGCCATAACACTCAATCTGCACTACTTCGCATTTGTGATGATATCAAAGAGGGAATTGACAACAGACTTGTCACAATCATGATTCTCTTTGATTTTAGCAAGGCATTTGATACTGTTCCACATCTTCGTCTGCTCACTAAGCTTAAGGCGATCGGTTTCTCTGACGCCGTTCTTACATGGATTTTTTCGTACTTGACTGGTCGTTCTCAGGCAGTGGTTGATGATTCTGGCAGGCTTTCTGATTGGCTATCTACGTCGTCGGGCGTCCCTCAGGGTTCCGTGCTCGGCCCACTTTTATTCTCTCTCTTTATTAACGATATTGGTAGCGTCTTGTCGCATGCATTACATATGATGTTTGCTGATGACATTCAAATTTATCTATCATGCTCACCGACCGACATTCTTCGTGGATTAGAGTTAATTTCTGAGGATGCGAACGCTATTTTTAATTATGCTGAGTCTAATGGCCTTAAACTGAATCCTGCGAAATCAAAGGCGATTATTTATGGTAGTCAAGCATATGTTAGGCATATCGATGTTTGTCTTCTACCGCCTATTACTGTAAACCAAGTATCTCTTCCTTTTGTAAGTGAAGTGAGGAATTTGGGCATTATATTCACGTCTACTCTCTCTTGGAGGAAACATATTTTGCATGTCTCACAGCAGGTCCATTATGCGCTATACAAACTAAAATTCAATAGAAACTCTCTTTCCACTGAATTAAGAATCAAATTAGTTACAGCATTAATTATACCTCATATTGACTATTGCTGTCTTGTCTATCACGGCTTGAGCAATGAGTTGAATACTAAATTACAAAGACTTGTAAATTGCTGTATTCGGTTTATTTATGACATTAAACGTGATGAACATATAACGCCATACAGGCATCGACTGGGCTGGCTCTCTGTTGAAAATAGAAGGCTTTATTTTCTTGGTTGTCAGACGTATCGCATTCTTTTCTTACAATCTCCTTCTTATCTTAGTGAGCTTTTCACTCTTTCTGACCCGTCGCTAAGGAGTTCTGACCGTCTTGGTGCCTCATCGCAAACCTTTCATATTCCGACTTGTAGAACTGCCACATATATGCACTCCTTTCGTCTTTCCTCAATTCGTTTTTGGCATACTCTTCCTACTGAGTTCCTACTAGTATAACGTCTGCATCTTCCATCGCATCTTTTAAAAACCTTCTTCATTTATTTTTGCTTGCTTCTGAATCTGGCTAATAATTTGGCTGATGCTTTTGGCCTTCTTGCGTCAACTATGCGGCGCAATGATATCATTGTCTATTCGAGTATCTAGTTCGTCGCTTTACACATATAATTACCTTAGTTGGTTGCGTGCGTAATTTTAAGTTAGTTCTTAAGCCTTACATTCTTATCTATATATTTCGTTACTTATTAGTCCTTGCTTTGCGTATCATGATATTTCCTGCCACTTATTTTAGTACTATATCTTGCTACTATTGTATTATATTGTTTTATTTGCTTTTATTGTACCTTTGCCCTTTAGCTCATGCTTGGGCATAAATAAACCTAATCAATCAATCTCTCTCTCTCTCTCTCTCTCTCTCTCTCTCTCTCTCTCTTTCTCTTTCTTAAAATTATTGTTTATGTATGCTAGTTCTTATAGATATTTTTATGTCGTTATCTTGCCATTTTGTATCTTTGTCCTTCAGCCTATGCTTGGGCATATTAAATATATATCAAATCAAATATCTCTTTCTTCTTCTTCTTTTCCTTTCTCTCTGTCCCTCTCGACTTTTCTTCTTTTTCTCTTATTTGTCAACCTCTACTTTGTCATATCTAATTACAGAGAACAAAAAAATTACTAACACACACAATTACTAACACAATCACTATCACCATCTTTATCGTCGACGATTTACGCACAATATAAGTTTAATTATTTTTTTAAAACTTACTTCCTTCTCTTTTTCTCTATCTTTCTCTCTTTTTTCTTTGTCTCCTTTTTTTTCTCTTGTTCATCATCTCATGTTCTAATCACAAAGAATGAAAAAATTACGAACGAACGCTCTATCATCATCTTCATCGTAGACGTGTTACGTATAATATAAGTTCAATTATTTATTATTTTAAGGCTTACCTGCCTCTTTTTTTTCTCTTTCTGTTTTCTCTTTTTCCTCTTGTTCATCATTTTCAACTTTGCGATATCTAATCACAAAGAATAAAAGAATTACGAATAAACACGATATCATCATCTCCATCGTAGACGAGTTACGCACAATATAAGTTCAACTTTTTATTTTTATTATTATTTTTATTTTTATTTTAAGGCTTACCTGCCTCTCTTTCTCTCTCTCTTTTTCTCTCTTTCTTTCTCTGTCTTCTTCTTTTCCTTTTGTTCATCATTTTTAACTTTGTATAATAATATCTAATCACAAAAAATAAAAAAATTATGAACAAACACGTTATCATCTTTATCGTAAATAAGTTACGCACAATATAAGTTTAATTATTAGTTTAAGGCTTACCTCTCACTTTTTCTCCCTGTCTCCATCTCTTTCTTTCTCTTTTTTGACACTTTTCAATTTGCACACTGTGCGCGAGCGGGAGAAGGATCGTAGAGGAGCGTGAGAAGGACTAATTTAAAACTCTAGTTCCTTACACAATATACAGTCTATTTACACGATTGCTGATACACTTAATTACAGCGATCGAATGCGCCGCGAAGCCTGTCACACGAAGCACGGACTTAAATTTGAGAGCCGCGTAGAAACGCGTGAATACCGACCGGAGTTGTCGAACTCGAAAAAGGATCTCGTAATCGTACAGCAATTCCCACTTTCTATCTAAGCGACTAGGACCGAATGACGAACGGCGCGCGGAGGATCGGGGCCTTGCCGGCTCGCACTTCGAACCCCCGTTTTTGCTCCGCTAATGCGCTGGGCCAATCGGCTATCGACACCCCGAGATGTACGTCATTTGACACATTCAAACCGTTCAGCCGTCCTCGGTGCCGATAACCAATCAGCTGTTTTCGTTCGCGTCTCTCTCCTTGTCCCGGGTGTTTACCTCTCGCTCAGCGGTTCCCGAGACCAGGGGAGAGACTCGAAACACGCGGAAAACGCGTGACACTTGTTTTGGTCTCTCGAAACGTCTTGGAAACACAGCGACTATTCTCCGAAACGCGAATATTCTTCGCAATAATCCGAGTGCGTCTCGAGAGACGCTTTATGCTCTAATTCCGAAGCAGTTCAATCTCGAACATTCCGCCCGCCTCGTATGGTGCAACCTACGAATTGTTGTTTAACGGGGTTGTTGTCTCTATTCAATGTGGTACCGCTTAGGCGGTTACATCGGCGATTGCTTTTTGTCACGCGGCGCGAGCGCGCGGAGTCCGCGATGACTCTTGTCGTTCGAATCGCGCCGAAACTCACAACCCGACGTCGTCTGACACCTTTTAGAACGGGATACTTGGAATTATTACTCGCCGATTATATACATGAATTTTATAGATACAGATATTTCCCGATATTATGCGCGGAATTAACAATGTTATGATACACTATGATACACGGGTTTGACAACCGAATGAATTAATCGGTCGCACTCGCCGGAGCGACGCTGTCCGGGAGAAGGACGATTTTGCTTACGGGCCGCGTAAGCTTCGAGGAGGTCGTTCGGACTTCGACAACCCGCACGTGCCCGTCATCGCCGGGATGGAGCGCTTCGATCCGAGCGAGCGGCCACTTGCTCGGTGGTGTCGTCTCATTCTTGAGGAGGCAGAGGCGACCGACGCGAGCCTCCTCATCGACCTTGTTCCATTTCGGCCGATGGGCCAACGAGTTCAAGTATTCCCGGGACCACCGATCCCAGAAATGCTCCCTCATTTTCTGGAGCATCTGCCACCGGGAGAGGCGGGCCATCGGCTCCTCGGCGAGCGATGGCTCGGGCACTGCATTCAGGGCTGCGCCTATCAGAGAGTAGCCCGGGGTGAGCGCGCTCAGGTCCTCCGGGTCGTCTGACATGGCCTGAAGCGGGCGCGAGTTTAGGCATGCTTCGATTTGCGCTAGTAGTAGGGTGACCATCTCCTCGTAGGTTAACGTCGCGTCGCCGAGGACGCGCCTGAGATGGTGTTTTATCGCCTTGACAGCGGCTTCCCAGATCCCGCCGAAGTTGGGAGCTGCCGGCGGATTAAAATGCCACCTGATGCGCTTCTCGGCGGCGGCCGCGACGATGCGTCGTCCTTCCTGGCCGCTCGCAGCGAAGAGAGCTCGCAGCTGCGCGTCGGCACCGACAAAATTAGTACCACAATCGCTGAACAAGGCCTGACAAAGTCCGCGTCGAGAGATAAATCGGCGCAGAGCGGCCAGGAAGGCGTCAGCGGAGTAGTCCGAGGCCACGTCCAAATGTACGGCTCTGGAACTCAAACAAATAAAAACGACAAAAAATGCCTTCGAGGCTCGGTGACCTCGTCCCTTGTGCGTCCGCAGCCATCAGAAGGGCCCCGCGTAGTCCACGCCGGTATTAAGAAACGGACGCGACGGCGTGACGCGAGCTAGCGGAAGATTGCCCATTAGGGGCTGAGGCGATGCCGCCCGCCATCGCAAGCAAGTCACACAGCGGTGAATGCACCGTTTTACCAACACGCGGCCGCGGGAAAGCCAATATTCCTGCCGAATAGCTCCGAGGGTCAGTTAAACTCCGCCATGCAAGGTCCGCCGGTGGTACGCCTCGATGATGAGCCTCGTAAAGTGGGAAGAATCGGGCAAGATAATCGGGTGTTTCTCGTCAGGGGCCAAGAGAGCGTGCTTTAGCCGGCCGCCGACCCGGAGAACACCGCGCTCATCCAAGAATGGAGTGAGCTTGTAGAGTGGGCTGCGCGCCGGCAGCGGACCTCCACTCCTGACAGCTACCAGCTCCCGCTGGTAACTCGCTTCCTGCACTACCCGGATCCAGCCGATGCGAGCGTCGTCGAGCTCGGCTACCTGGAGCACCAACGGGATCGCAGGATCGGCCCCGACCGGGGCGCCAGTCCTTCCTCCCTCCGCCCGCCGTAACCATCGGCGGCACCAGGCGGTGAGTCGCAGCAACCGTTTTAACGACAAGCAATCGGTTAGCATCGGAGACTCGTCGCCCGCCGCTACGGCAGCCACCGCAACGTGCGTTCGAGCGCGCCTCTCCGGAAGGTCGTCCTCGAGTTCCTCATCCCCGGAGGTAGTCCAAGGCCCCGACTCCGTCCGAAGCCACACCGGGCCCTGCCACCAGAGCGGATGATCCTCCAGCCTTGCCGGAGTGAGCCCTCTCGAGGCACAGTCCGCGGGGTTATCCCGCCCCGGGATGTGATGCCATACCGCGTCAGGCAAGGAGGTCTGGATCTCACTAACGCGATTGGCCACGAATGTCTTCCAGGCGACCGGATGACCTCGAATCCACGCCAGAGCCACGGCCGCGTCCAACCAGAGATGATGCGGAAGCGCCTCCAGCCCAAGGACACGCCGGACAGGACATAGACCACCAATCGGACCAGGAGCGCAGCGGCGCTCAACTCCAGACGAGGCAGGGTGATCTGTTTTAGCGGGGCCACCCTCGTCTTAGCGGTAATCAGCACTACCCTGATCCGCCCGTCGCTATCCTCCGTCCGAAGATAAACGACGGCGGCGTAAGCTCTCTCAGAGGCGTCAGCGAACCCGTGAATCTCCTGACGGCGATTAGACGGTCCGCTTGCCAACCATCGAGGGACACGAATGGACTCCAGAAGCGGCAACTCGTCCTGCACCTCCTGCCACCGCCGGGCGTCATCCTCGGAAAGTGGGGAGTCCCATTCCAAGCCCGACAGCCACGTCGACTGTATAAGAATCTTCGCCCGTACCGTGACGGGGGAGAGCCATCCGAGGGGGTCGAACAGCCTGGCTGTCAGCGATAGGACTGTTCGCTTGGTAAAGGTCTCAATTTTTTTTAACTGCGTGGAGTAGGCGAAATGATCGTTGTGAGGGAGCCATCGAATTCCCAGAGTTAGGTGGCCCTCTCCCGGCAGCCACCATCGGGGTTCCTGCTGAAGGCAGTCCTCGCCAGGTACTTCCTCGAGCAGCGAGGCTTCGTTTGCCGACCACTTTTTTAACGAGAAGCAGCCCGCCCGGCAGATCTGCACGAGCTCCCGTTGCTTCGCCCGGGCCGCCGAGATCGTATCCGCACCCGACAGAACGTCGTCCATATAGGTCTCCTCACGAAGGGCTTCGGCTCCCAGCGGCAGTTCTTCACCTTCATCCTCCGCCAGCTGGCCAAGCGTGCGGATGGCCTGGTTAGGAGAGCTCGCCAAACCGTACGTGACGGTGTTCATTTGTTGCTCCTGGATCTCCTCCTCCGGGCTCTCGCGCCACAGGATCCGCTGCAGATCCCGGTCTTCAGGGTCGACATCGTTCTGGCGGTACATCTTTTCGATGTCCGCAGCCATGACGTACCGATGCCGACGCCATTTTAATAGAATATCTGCCAAGGCGGGCAGCAGATTCCTTCCCGTTAACAAGTGCCCGTTTAGGGAAGCTCCCGTCGGCAACGTAGTCGAGCCGTTGAAGACTACGCGCAGCTTCGTGGTCGCGCTGGACTCCCGCATGACGCCGTGATGCGGCAAGTAACCGATGGGCTTCGCCGTCGGGTCAGCCACAGGCGGAACCGGAGTCATATGCCCCAGCGCGGCATATTGACGCATAAAGTCTTGATACAAAGCATGGAAGGAGGCATCCCGCGCGAACCTCGCTTCCATACGTCGGAGCATACGCTCGGCAACGCGGCGCGTCCCGGAGAGGTCCGGCAGCGGCGCAACGACTGGAAGGCGCACGACATAGCATCCGTCGGGCTTCCGCGAATGCGTCCGAACGTAATGCTCTGCGCACTCCTGTTCTTCCTTAGAGAGGGCGAGGGGCGTCGAAGGAAGCTCCTCCTGCTCCCAGAACTGCCGCACTAAGCGCGAAAGGTCGTCAACGATTCGGCACTGCAAGGTCTGAGCGCGACTTTCGGTGGTCAATTCACCGATCGGTCCCGAGAGAATCCAGCCGAGCACGGTTTCCTGCGCCAAGGGCTCGCGACGGTCTCCCTTGCGTACCCCCGGACCGAGGATTCCCGCATAAACGTCCGCGCCGAGTAACAAGTCCACCGGATCCTCGGAACTATAGTCGGGGTCCGCGAGCTCCAGACCTTGAAGATGCGACCACGCTCTCGCGCCGACCTCGAATCCTCCCGTATAGGCGGTGAGGCGCGGAAGCACGAGCGCGGAGACCGAAAACGACTACTCTCCGCTTCGCGGTGAAATCGTAAGAGCAACGCGACCCCGGGCGACGGTCGTCTCTTCTTACCGCCGATTCCGAAGACGGATACAGACACCGGTGATTGTAGCACTCTGAGTCGTTGTGCCAAGCGTTCCAAAATTAGCGACGACTCGGAACCCTGGTCGATTAGCGCGCGCGCGCGATGAAACACTCCGTGTCGATCGGCTACACGAACCCGAGCGGTGGCAAGGAGCACGGCCACCGGCGTCTCGATCGCAGTCGCTCGCGCAACGTGCGCCGTGCGTCGTCGCGGTTTCGGCCCCGCGGCACGCGTCGTGAATTGACGTGTGATGGCTCGCCCCGCACGCCGAGCAAGTCTTCTTCGAAGCACAGTCACTGACCTTGTGCAGCCCCAAGCAATTGAGGCAGAGGTTTTTCTCCTCGATCAGCCTTTTCCGCTCCAAAGCCGTCTTCGCCTTGTAGCCCTCGCACAGCATTAGGATGTGGTCCTTCTGGCAAAGGAAGCAGCGGCCGCGCGAGTTCTCCGCCTTGCCTTCCTGCTTTCGAGCGAGGTGACTGCGCGTTGATTTCGCCGTTCCATTCGTCGGCTTACCGGCCGCCCCGTCGACCCTTACCGGGAGCATCGACTCCAAGGTGTGCAACCGCCGATCGAGGAAACGCTCGAGCTCCGCGTAGGACGGAGGCTCGGTGGAGTCACTAATCGCGGACTCTCACTCGCGGCGCAACCGCGTATCCAGCAATTCAACCGCGAGATGTACAAACAAGTCCTCACTCTGTTCAATAGGTCGCCCGATGCCAGCCAAGGAGCTGACCGTCGCCTTCACGCCGTGAAATATTTTTCGAAGCTCGACCGCCGATTCGATCTTTATTTTAGAGAGCAAAATAAAGTTCGCGAGGTACGCGCGCGTTGAAAGGCGTTTATTCTCGTAATAATCGCTTAATATTTTCCACGCGCGCTCGTAGTTCTCGGCAGTGGTCGTAAGATTACGTATAAGTAATTCGGCCTCACCCTCGAGACTGGTTTTCAGATAGTGCATCCTTTCCACTTGCGTCGTGGACGAGTCTCGTCCTATGATGGACTGGAAAAGGTCGCGGAAGGACGGCCAGTCCTCGTACTTCCCAGAGAAGTGTGGCAGCTCGATTCTCGGCAACGTGGTGCGAGGCGAGGAGTAGTCGCCGCCTCCGAAGTCTCAGCCTTGGCTGCGGCACCCTCCTTCGTTTTAACCGACCGGATGACGTCCAGAAACATCCCCTTCTGAGTCACGAAGGTCTCCTCCATCAAGGTCGGGAGGTCTTGCTTCCGGTAGTCGGTGGCGGCAAGAGCCTCCGGGGGCATCAAGAGTAGCTTGCTATTCTGTTCCTCGAACTTGCTCCAGTTCGCCTCCAGAGCTTGGAGACGAGCTTCCACTAAGCCCATGGTAAACTTAGTGACCCCCGCCTTCTTCAGGTTCTCATAGGCGCGCGCAATGCGGCCGTGGAGTTCGGTCTGCGATCGGAGAAGCCCTTCCATCTCAAGATTACTCATCTTCGACTCTCAGGCGGTCACTCGTAGCGCGAGAAGCTCACCCTTTTCCCCACTCACTCACTCCGCGGATGCCGGTCACTCGGAATCCGGCTCGAAGGACCATAAAATGTGCGCGAGCGGGAGAAGGATCGTAGAGGAGCGTGAGAAAGACTAATTTAAAACTCTAGTTTCTTACACAATATACAGTCTATTTACACGGTTGCTGATACACTTAATTACAGCGATCGAATGCGCCGTGAAGCCTGTCACACGAAGCACGGACTTAAATCTGAGAGCCGCGTAGGAACGCGTGAATACCGACCGGAGTTGTCGAACTCGAAAAAGGATCTCGTAATCGTACAGCAATTCCCACTTTCTATCTAAGCGACTAGGACCGAATGACGAACGGCGCGCGGAGGATCGGGGCCTTGCCGGCTTGCACTTCGAACCCCCGTTTTTGCTCCGCTAATGCGCTGGACCAATCGGCTATCGGCACCCCGAGATGTACGGCATTTGACACATTCAAACCGTTCAGCCGTCCTCGGTGCCGATAACCGATCAGCTGTTTTCGTTGGCGTCTCTCTCCTTGTCCCGGGTGTTTACCTCTCGCTCAGCGGTTCCCGAGATCAGGGGAGAGACTCGAAACACGCGGAAAACGCGTGACACTTGTTTTGGTCTCTCGAAACGTCTCGGAAACACAGTGACTATTCTCCGAAACGCGAATATTCTTCGCGATAATCCGAGTGCGTCTCGAGAGACTTTATGCTCTAATTCCGAAGCAGTTCGATCTCGAACACACACACTGTCTGCACTGAGCGCACACGTGCGTATATATGCTGTCTCTTTTCAATATTCTCAAACGTCATCGGGTTTCAAGATTGCCGGCAATGCATATATTTCTCTCTCTTTATACGTATCTTTATATAATCTTATGTAGTAGTAATTTTACTACTGTTGTGTGCACAAAACATTTGTACACAAAACATATTGTTATAGCAACATTTATGAAAACCGTTAATATAACTGAAATAAGAATATAACACAAAGAATATAACACAAATAAGAAGATAACACAAAGTATCTTGTGTAAAATAATAAAATACTAAAAATTATAATAAAAACATTATATAGAATTTATCTAAAACTTATCTGAAATTTTTCGATGACAACCGTTCACAGACGCGCGCTGTGCGCGCGTTATTTAGCTTTTTAAATTTTATACTTTTTATTATAATTTAACTTTTAACTACTATTTGATTTTTACTACGTTACACTATTATACTCACACGACAATACGCTAACGTTCAAACTGTCAAAACACACTCCGCGATGACAGTCCCTCACGGGATGAAGCAAGCTACGGCGCGGCAATCAATCGAGATAACCAATCAGCATCGCAGTAAAAAGGCAACAATAAATTCGACTATCGACTTAACACGCCTTTTTTAAGAGTGGACTAGAACAACACAGGCGCGCGTTACGCGCGCGCATTTATTTTATTTCACGAATAGAACAACACAGGCGCGCGCTACGCGCGCACATTTATTTTGTTTCACGAATATACAACCATACATTTTTTATATTTTTATTAGAAATGAAGAGATAAGTCGCTAATATCGACATAGGTCCTCTAAAGAGACGCCTTATTATTTCTCGAAAATTAAACACCGCACTTTATTAATGCTGATGAGGACATAATTTACTTATATATTTACTTATATAATTAAAGACGTAAAAACTTTTACTTTATACATTTATTGATTTTTATATATAAAATCTGCTAAAAACGAATCATTCAAAAGCAATTATTAAAAATAAAATTTACCCAAATCTCTTTTACTAATTGTACAGTTAAATAATAATAAATATATATTATTGATAATATTAGATTATTTTACATGTTTGTGTAACGTCCTAAAACTATTTCAAAAAAGGTAAAAAAAAGTGCCAAGTACACGCAATGTATTTTGTAAATTCAAAAATCTAACCTAAGTGGTAGCTTTATATCTTTTTCACAAAATTATATTATCTAACTTAACTCAAGTGACATGTATTTCAAAAAAAAAGATGTGAAATCTTTAATTTCTTCTTCACAAAATTATATTACCTAACTTAACTCAAGTGACATGTATTTCAAAAAAAGATGTGAAATCTTTAAATTAAATTGCGCCAATTGTAAAGAGAATATGTATATTGCTTTGAAAGATAATTGTTATGCAACTACTTTAAAGAAATAAAACCCAAGTGGTATCTTCGTATTCCTATTCAAGGGTCTTTCTATTCTAAACCCAAGTGATAATAGGTTCTTAATTCTCTTTAACAAATTTTTAATATTACAAAGAATCATTTTAATTACAAAGAATTAAAGAAGTAACAGTACAAAATAAAAATATTTAATTAAAACAAAATAAATAAATTTTTCTTGTAAAAAAACTTGGCGCTGCTTTTTTACTCCTGTCGCATTCTTTCCTAAATTATGTTTATTGTTTTTTATTCAATCAAAAATGTTAGTACTAATGTTTAAATTTTAATGTTTAAATTTCAAAGTCTAGCAGCGCCAAGTTTTTTTACAAGAAAAATTTATTTTGTTTTAATTAAATATTTATTTTGTTTTAATTAAATATTTTTATTTTGTACTGTTACTTCTTTAATTCTTTGTAATTAAAATGATTCTTTGTAATATTAAAAATTTGTTAAAGAGAATTAAGAACCTATTATCACTTGGGTTTAGAATAGAAAGACCCTTGAATAGGAATACGAAGATACCACTTGGGTTTTATTTCTTTAAAGTAGTTGCATAACAATTATCTTTCAAAGCAATATACATATTCTCTTTACAATTGGCGCAATTTAATTTAAAGATTTCACATCTTTTTTTGAAATACATGTCACTTGAGTTAAGTTAGGTAATATAATTTTGTGAAGAAGAAAATAAAGATTTAACATCTTTTTTTTTAAATACATGTCACTTGAGTTAAGTTAGGTAATATAATTTTGTGAAGAAGAAATTAAAGATTTCACATCTTTTTTTTGAAATACATGTCACTTGAGTTAAGTTAGAGAATATAATTTTGTGAAAAAGATATAAAGCTACCACTTAGGTTAGATTTTTGAATTTACAAAATACATTGCGTGTACTTGGCACTTTTTTTTACCTTTTTTGAAAAAGGTAATTTTGTACTGATATCACCTATTTTGTAGTGTTAAGCAAGGGGATCTGCAAAACATTTTTATTTTTTATTTTTTAATTATTCACAAAATTAGCAATAACAACAAATACATAAAAATTAATATTATTTAAGTAAAAGTAAATTATACATTTCTCACAAAAATTGAAGGAACATTAAATTTATCTTTAAAAATAGGCAAAATTCGAGCAGTTGTAACTTTGTTAAAAATAAATAAAATTTAAATTTTAAGCTTAAAACCTTTACTTTCGAAAGGTTACTATTATTCGTCCAATTTTTATTATGTCTAGACATATTTTTAATTCAGCGAATTTTTATTATGTCATGACATAATTTTAACCCTGCCGCTAGGGAATTTTTAAGTCGATTCTTATGAATCAAGCTTGGATTCGATGTCTAGGTGTCCCAGGTTGCCGATAACGAGGTCCACATAGTGCGCTCTATAGTTTTCGGTGTCCAGGTGTATTAATACCTTGAATTCGATGTCCACGTGTTCCAGGTTACCGATGACGGGTTCCAGATAGTGCGCTCCATAGTTTTTGGTGTCCAGGTGTAATAATACGTTGAATTCGATGTCTAGGTGTCCCACGTTGCCGATGACGAGATTCACATAGTGCGCTCCGTAGTTTTCAATGTCTACGTGTATTAATACCTCGAATTCGATATCTACGTGTCCTACATTCAGATTTAAAGTTATCAATACACCTAGACACCAAAAACCACGAAGCGCACTATGTGAATCTCGTCATCGGCAACCTGGGACACGTAGACATCGAATCCGAGGTATTATTACACCTAGACACCGAAAACTACGGAGCGCGCTATCTGTACCTCGTCATCAGCAACCTGGGACACCTAGACATTAATTTCAAGGTATTAATACACGTAGATACCGAAAACTACGGAGCGCACTATGTGGACCTCGTCATCGGCAACCTGGGACACGTAGACATCGAATTCAACGTATTATTACACCTGGACACCGAAAACTATGAAGCGCACTATCTGAACCACGTCATCGGCAACCTGGAACACCTAGACATCGAATTCAAGCTTGATTCATAAGAATCGACTTAAAAATTCCCTAGCGGCACTTTCTGCCAAGCGTAGAGAACCTTCTTTTCCGGCAGCGGTGATAATACGATGTAAGGATACGAAATCTCTCCAGATAAACATGAACCAATTGACTCAATATATATTATATATATACCTAATTTACCTAAATAGAAATCTTCCTCCTGACCGATAGGTCTATCGACCTAATTTCGAAATACGCGCGCGATATCAAAACTGGCGATACCTGCGCCGCCAGCGTCGAAAAAGTGAAAGTGACATTTCTGATTATATATATGTCATATAAGACGTAGGCGTTAGGAGGAGAAGAAGAAGTATCTTAATATTAAAATTTTCACATTTGGATTTTGCGTCGCAATATCTCCGCTCGTAGGGCACGTAGCGGAATATTATAAGAGAAACCCCCCCCCCCTAATTGGACCCCAAACTATCGATCAAGTCTACTTAGAACTTGATCCGTTCACTCGTTATCGAGATCTCAACATCTCGAGTACTCGCAACCCGTCGCGTCGCGTAAAAGAGTCACGGTCGATCTCGCTCCGCGTGTACTTAACACGAGACACTACCGTGTCTCTTGATTTAGTTTTCTTTTTTTTTATTTTTCTCATATATATAATGCAGTTTTATATTTAAATATAAAATTAAGATGCAACGTAAACTGGCATACTTATTGATAAAACAGATTATAAGGTAATAAAAATCAAATAGGACAGAATAAAAAACAGCACAAGAAGATCTTGCTGCGAAATTATGAGATAAATTTACTGGCACGCTGTCGGCATACTGCCAACATTTTGCTATGTGGGGTAAAGCAATTGTGAAGCAACACACAGTAACAGACTACGAAGGTAGAAAACGAAAGGTTTCAAGTTTAAATCCTGATCGGCTCTGTCAATTTTTCCGTTTACCCCTCTCGCTGTCCAAAATTTCCATCCGTATCTTTTCTCCACCCTCACTACACTCCTTGTTTTCTCGTATATTTTCATGATTCTTTTTCTCAACCTTTCACTCACCCCTGGTTTTTCCAGACATCTTCCCAAAACCCTCCTGTCCACTGAATCAAATGCCGCCCTTGGATCTACAAAAGCAGCCACTACCTTCTTTTTCTTCTTTAATCGCTTCCCTATCGCATAATTCAGTGTGTAAATGTTGTCCACCACTCCTCTCCTCTTCCTAAACCCTGCCTTGCTTTCTGGAATCATCCCCTTCTCCACCATCTCTTCCCTCAACCTATTTGCTAATATCGACGCGTACACTTTGTACGCCGTCGGCATCAGCGTAATCCCTCTATGCTCACTCACCTCTTTTGCCCCTCTTTTTCGCTATCGGAACGACTACTCCGTCCTTCTACGCCTCTGGAAAACCCTCTCCTTTCCATACTCTCCCATAACGCCTTTCTTAAACCACTTCCCCCATAACTCCACACTTCATTTCCTATCTCGTCCTCTTCCGCCGCTTTACCTTTTTCAGCCCTTTCAGCACTCTCTCTACTTCCTCCCATCCTATCTCCTTCTCTTTCTCCACTTCCCCCTCCGACCACTGCTCTCCCTCCTCTCCTTCTCCTAGCCTTCGTTTGTATTCCGCTCCTTCTAACATCTCCCTAAAGTATTTATCCCACTCCTCTAATGTTATCTCCTTATTAATTTCTACCTTTCTTCTCCTTTCCTTGTTTATTACTTCCCATACCTGCTTCTTTGTTCTCGCCTCTCTTGCCTCTTTCAGCAGATTTTTTTTCTTCTTCTTTTTTCCTCACACTTTTCTTTATACTCCTTTCTTCTCTTATGATCTTCTTTGTGTTTTCTTCCTCTTTTTCAGTCTCTTAATAATTTTTCTATCTCCTCCCTCTTCTTTCTACAGTCCCCATCCCACCATACTCCCTTTTCTTCTGCCCCTTTTTTTACTCTTCTCACCCTTACTTTCATCTTAATTCTTTTTGTCAACTTTTCGACCTCTTTATTTATTGCCCCCCTACCTATTTCTACCTCCTCCGTCTTTCTTCAAAACTCCTCTCTTGCCTCTTCCGACCAATCCGTCTTTTCCACCCACCTCTTTTCCTCCGCTATTGTCTCTCTCCTCTCACCACCACCGCCTTTGTTCAACCGTACTGCTACTGATTGGTGATCCGAATCTACCTCACACCCCACCTCTAATCTTGTCACTATTTCCCAAGCTTTTCTATCTCCTATTGCGTAATTGATCACTGTTTCCCCCCTTCCTCCTGTAAAAGTCGCCTCCCCCTCCTCACCTCCCTCCTTTGCTCCGTTCATAATTTCCCACCCTTTCTCTTCCACCCATTTAATCAGCCCTTCCTCCTACCTATTTATCATTTTATCTTTCGATTTTCTTTCAGCTCCCTCTTCTCCATCCTCCAGCGCTCCTTTCTCCCCTGTTCTCGCATTGAAATCGCCCCCACTATCCATCTCTCCTCTCTCCCTTCCTCCTCTTTTACCGATTTTATCTTACCCATCATCTTGTCCAAGTTGCGCTTACGTAAACTGTTGCCAATCTCCATTTCTCCTTCTTCCATCTTACTTCTCTAATCATTAAACCCTCCTCCTCCACCCATTCTTTTTCCTTTTCTAACCCTTCTCTGACTTCCATCATTATTCCACTTATTGCTTTTCCTTTTTTTCCAACTCTTTCTTTTTTTGCACTCTGTATACTCCAGAACTTCTTTGGCACCCTATTCTTCATCTTCTCCCATTCCTCCCGTTCCAGCCACGTCTCCACCAACCCCGACATTCCACTCTTTTATCCTTTCCCAAAACTCTTTCTGTTTTTCCTTCACTCCCGCTACATTCCAAAAGTTTATCTTTAGGCTTCCTTCCTGTTCCTTCCTTTTTTCCTCCCTCTTTAATTCTTTTCTTCCCCCTTCTCTTTTTCTCCCCTCTTTTTTCTCTCTTTCACTCCTTTTTACTTTCCCCACTTTACTCTCTCTGACTTCTTTTTCCCCTCCCCTCAGCCTCACCACACTCCCTTTTTTCCTACTCTCCCACTCCTCCCTCTTCTCTCCGCCCTACCCTTCCATCGTTTTTCCTCCCTTCTCACTATCCTCCCTTTTCATTTTTCCGTCTCCCTCTTTTCTACTCTTTACCTCTTCCTCTGTTCCTTTTTCTCCCCCCCTCCTTTTTTTTAACTATGCAATTTTGTGTGCGATGGCCTTAATAAAGGCCATCGCACACAAAATTGCATAGGCTGCATAAGCATAGCATAAGACCGCTGGACCAATGAGCATCTTATGTAAATCAATATGGCGACTTTATGCTGGATGCTCATTGGTTTAGCGGTCTTATGCTACGCTTATGCTAAGCCATGCATTTTGTATGCAATGACCTTAAATGGGTGAATGTAGAAGCGCATCCGCTCATTAAGCCAAACTAAATAGCAATTAAACATGATTGGCTCACATGATGCTCTATCGTTTAAAAAAAAATTCATCCCGATATCTCAAAATTTGCGAGTTACAAACAACTAAAAAAAATTGGATATTTTTCAATACAAATACGTATGATAAAATAATTGCAAGTAATTGAAATAATTAAAAATTAAAAAAGGGAAAATTAAACTTACGTGTGGAAATAATTGCGAAATAAACACGTCAGGTCATCGGCAGTTTGCGTAGATATGTAATAAAAGTTGAAGCCATGTCCAATTGTGTATAACGCTAAAAGTATTAAAAAGAGAAAAGAAGACTTTTAATCGAATTGTAGATATCCCTCGCCTAAATAGTATTATATACTTTCATACATGCATACATACATATATAACACACACACACATATGTGTGTGTGCGTGTGTGTGTGCACGTGCGTGTGTGTGTGTGTGTGCGTGTGCATGTGCATGTGTGTGTGCGCGTATTCCTTTTTATATAAAAAACAGCAGTGTAGAATAAAAAACATTAATTGGATGCAAATACAAACCCAGTAATACCCTTTCGAAGAGACCACTTCGGACATAATAATCTGCCAATGAATTCCATAGAGGTCCCAACTGATCTGTATAACGTCTTAACCAGCCTCTAATAATAGCATCTACATTCAAAGACTATATCTTGGAAGGATTTTTGAATATTAAATCGCATAATTCATTCCATAATTGATGATTAGATTTCCCATGCTTCGATATAAAATCGTCCTGGTTGACGATCTGTGCAAGTTTTACAGCAACTTCAACGAGTCTTTCAATCGATATCAAATATTCTATATATTCTTCCGTATCTTCCGGTGCTAACTACATGTATGAAACAAAAAAATATGCATAAGGCTTTTCAGAAACTTATTTTATGATCAAATATTATAATACTGGATTAAACTATACTATTTGCATACATATTTATCCTATAACTGTCAAAATGCATCACGTGACACTAAGATTATCTTTATTTTCTCATTGTCAATACCTCATGACATACTGAAGGCCTCATCTTTTTTTAGAGAAAGCAGTTTTTGTTTAGAATAATTTAATAATATTATATAAACTCAGACAACACACATGTTTAAAAGCGTGACCTAAGACGTCTAAAAGACATATTTTAGACATCTTTTAAACATCTTACAAAAAGATAGCTAAAAGATGTCTGAAAGCTATCTAAAAAACGTCTTATTTTAAAAATTATGCTTTCTGGAAAATAGACATGATCTTTAGTTTACTATTTTTAAAAATGTCATAAAATATATTTATCGTAATATATTTTTTCTATTTAATTAAAAAAATTTTTTTTTATAATTTATTTATTAATTATAAAAAAAATTGCTTTACCTATGTTTTTTTCTATTTTTTCAATAAAACAATAAAAGTTTATCTTTATTTTCTTCTTTATTCAAAAATCGAAAGATAACCTAAAATTATTTTATATGTTGGTGAAAAATAGACAATCCCAATATGCCACGTAACTGTTAAAATTACTTAAGCTATTTTACTAATGCAAATATTAAAATATAAAATATAAGACGTATTATGAGATACCGAGATAATTCATGAAATATTTGGATTTGACTTTTTCGTGCGTACATTTATCTTTTATTCCTGCAACAATTCCTCATCTTGCGGGAAGAAAGCTGGGCATCAGTCCTACAGTCCATGCATACTTCGTAGTTGTTAATCAATTTCCAATTTTTCTTGTCGAAGTACGTTACTCTACTTCCTGCAATATAAATCACACAATAATCACACAATTAAATTTAATTTTATTTTACGACTCCTTTCTGCACGATATCAGTTTCATATATATTTTTATGGAGATATTTTAGAGAATCGGGTTAGAGAGGATTGACATACAGTTATACCTTTAGATGTGCCAAATGATATTCCAACAGAACTTTGGCATTAGCGATGCTTTCGACAGTGCCAACGAAGACGAAGGGCACCTGACCCTCTTTTCGTGGAATCATTCATGGGATCATTAAAGATTTTCAGACAATTACTACATGTAGAGGATCTGTCATCAACTTTTCACGCTTGTTGAATATTTGCACATGAGCACCAATATAGCTAATCCCATCAGATCTTCTCGAACATTAAATTCATCGGTATATCTAAAATAAGGCAAATTTTACATAATCTGCTTATATATACAATATATAATTACAAAAATAAATATATAATTTACTATCTGTATCAAAAATCTATAGTTCACATTTTTTTCCATATTATAGAATAAAACAATTTACAATTTAAGCTGATCAATCGATACTAACCCCATAAGATGCAATTCGTCATCCTGTCATCATTCGTCATCAGCATCGCGAAACTCGCCTCTCAAACTCGACTCGTGTCTCAATGACTTTTTTAATTAGGAATTTTTTATGGCTGCCAATGAAATTGCACCCTCGTCATCGGAACCATTATCGTGATAAACATCACCACTGTACGCTCCTGCAGCACGATTAGTATTCCTAATACCACTGGTACTTTTCTTGATTTTGTTTTGAACTCGCATAGCCATACGTAGTTTTTCTTCTTCTTTCTACAAAAGAAAAAGTAATTAGAAACATTGGAGTAATAATCAGTTTCAACGTGATATGCATGTACAGAAATGATAATGTATACACACCTTTATCATCTCGTATCTGTTCTGGTCTGGGTTCATTCCTACTTGAGAAAGAACTTTAATGTCAGAGATCTCTTGCGACCTATCGGCCAGAGACATAGTCATCTTCCTGTGTGTGAACGATTCTGTGGAATACGGCCGGAATGTTAGTTTCGTTCTAAATACTGCTTGACCCTGCAGACCGGTACCTTGGCGAATATAGAGGTGATTGTGATCGCCCTGTAACGGCTGTTTGTACACGTCAAAGATTTCCGAGCCCAAATGCAAGGACATGCTTCCGTCCGACCACTTTACGAATCTCGCGTTACTTTGCTTCACCATTTTGCCCTCGTCGTTAAACGATTCCTTCCACCTCAATATATTTTCAACCTTGAGTTTCAATCGAGCGCGACCTTCCTCTACTCTCCTCTTCCTCCTTTTTTTACTTCATTCACAAGGTTAAATTGTACCTGTAATCGTAACCTGTACAAGTAATCGTAATACAAGGATAAAAATAAAAACACATACGTGCAGATTATTCGCGCCGCCTTGCTGTATCACGGACCACGGACCACGGACCACGGACCACGGACCACGGACCACGGACCACGGAGCTTTCCGTTACAAATCACTCGCGCTAATCACGCGTCATGCGTCATCCCTCACGATACACATTTTTTTTTATTAGATCCCACATTGACACGTGACGTGAGGTTAAAACAATATAGACGACATTCGATACGAAGTAATAACTCGCACACAACGCATCGAGATAACCAATCGGCATCGCGGAAAAGAGGCAACAATAATTTCGATACAAACGCAATTCACTCAGTTAACACGCCTTTTTTAAAAGAGGACTAGAACAACACAGGCGCGCGCTACGCGCGCGCTTTTGTTTTATTTCACGAATAGAACATAGGCGCGCGCTACGCGCGCGCATTTATTTTATTTACAACTATACATTTTTTATATTTTTATTAGAAGTGAAGAGGTAAGTCGCTAATATCGACATAGGTCCTCTAAAGCGACACCTCCTTATTTCTCGAAAACTAAACACCGCACTTTATTAATGCTGATGAGGACATAATTTACTTATACTCTTAATAATTTTTCTATCTCCTCCCTCTTTTTTCTACAGTCCCCATTCCACCATACTCCATTTTCTTCTGCTTCTCTTTTTACTCTTCTCACCCTTACTTCCATCTTAATTATTTTTGTCAACTTTTCGACCTCTTTATCTATTGCCCCCCTACCTATTTCTAACTCCTCCGTCCTTCTTCAAAACTCCTCTGTTGTCTCTTTTGACCAGTCCGTCTTTTCCACCCACCTCTCTTCCTCCGCTATTGTCTCTCTCCTCTCACCACCACCCCCTTTGTCCAACCGTACTGCTACTGATTAGTGATCCGAATCTACCTCACACCCCATCTCCAATCTTGTCACTCTTTCCCAAGCTTTTCTATCTCCTATTGCGTAATTTATCACTGTTTCCCCCCTTCCTCCTGTAAAAGTCACCTCCCCCTCCTCATCTCCCTCCTTTGCTCCGTTCATAATTTTTCACCCTTCCTCTTCCACCCATCTAATCAACCCTTCCTCCTACCTATTTATCATTTTATCTTTCGATTTTCTTTCAGCTCCCTCTTCTCCATCCTCCAGCGCTCTTTTCTCCCCTGTTCTCGCATTAAAATCGCCCCCAATATCCATCTCCTCTCTCTCTCCCTTCCTCCTCTTTTACCGATTTTATCTTACCCATCATCTTGTCCAAGTTGCCGCTTACGTAAACTGTTGCCAATCTTTATTTCTCCTTCTTCCATCTTACTTCTCTGATCATTAAACCCTCCTCCTCCACTCATTCTTCTTCCTCTTCTAACCCTTCTCTGACTTCCATCATTATTCCACCTATTGCTCTTCCAACTCTTTCTTTCTTTGCACCCTGTATACTCCAGTTGAACTTCTTTGGCATCCTATTTTTCATCTTCTCCAATTCCTCCTGTTCCAGCCACGTCTCCACCAACCCCACGACATCCCACTCTTTTGTCCTTTCCCAAAACCCTTCCTGTTTTTCCTTCACTCCCGCTACATTCCAAAAGCCTATCTTTGGGCTTCCTTCCTGTTCCTTCCTTTCTTCCTCTCTCCTTAATTCCTTTCTTCCCCCTTCTCTTTTTCTCTCCTCTTTTTCCTCTCTTTCACTCCTTTTTACTTTCCCCACTTTACTATCTCTGACTCCTTTTCCCTTTCCCCTCAGCCTCACCACACTCCATTTTTTCCTACTCTCCCTCTCCTCCCTCTTCTCTCCGCCCTATCCCTCCCATCGTTTTTCATCCCTTCTCACTATCTTTCCTTTTCATTTTTCCGTCTCCCTCTTTTCTACTCTTTCCCTCTTCCTCTGTTCTTTTCCCCCCCTCCTTCTTCTTGTTCCTCTTTCTCATTTCCTTTTCCATCTGTCAGAACTTTTTTTTCCTCATCCCAACTCCACCACTTCCCCTCTATCCAAATCTTTCCGTACTTTACCCAAGTTCCCCTTCTATTCTTACTCTCCTTTTCAGCTATCCTCTCCAGGCTCCATTACATTTTTCTCTCCTTCATGTCATCCTCTATTCTTTCCATCCTCCCTTTCCACACATTCTTTCTCTGCATTACCTCTTTTTTTCTTACTTTATCTTTTAATTTAACTAAAACCATCTTCTTTTTTCCCCCGTTTTTCTTCCTATCTCTTTTACCTCCTCTATTCCTCTCTCTACCCCCATCTCTAGCCATAGCTTCTCTACCGCTTCCTTTAGCCTTCCCTTTTCCACCTCCCTCCTTTTCACTACTACATTGCTCCTCCTTCTGTCTTTCTCTTCTAACTCTCTCTCCTCCACATCCGCCCTCATCTTCCTAATCTCACCTCTTATCACTTCTCTCTCTTTCTTGGTTTTTACCTTCTACCCCTTGCTCTTTCTGTTCTTTCCTTAATTCCCGTAATTCCTCCATCATTTTACTCATTATCCTTATTATCTGTTTTTTCCCCTCTGGCGATATCACCATTTTTCAACTCCTTCTAAACGCCTCTTCCTCTCTCCTCTTCCCCCTTCCGCTCTTTTTTTTTTAATAATCATTTATACTCCCCTCGATCACTACATAAACTCGCACTTCTCTCTCTTTCCTTGTGCTAACTACCTTACCTCTTCTACTTGTCATCTTTTTGAGCTCCTTCTCCTCTTTATCTTTCCCCTCACTTTCCTTATTCATCCCCTCTACTCTCCTTTTTATCCCCTGCCTTCCTCTCACTTTATTTATTCTATCGTCTCCTTTTCTCCCTATCTCACTTCAAATCTACCGCCACCCTACTCCTTCCCCTTTTTCTCTCCGAGATGTCACCACCTCTCAACCTTTCTTAAGGCTCAGTCACAATGAGAGGAATAAGGAATAAGATAAAGAAATTAGGAATAAGGCATGTTGCATCTCACTTTAATGTACGTGTACTGAAGTGAGACATTCCCTTATTCCTTTATCTTATTCCTTATTTTTGTCATTGTGTGTCTGAGCCCTTTCTCTTCACATTCCAAACAGTGTTCGATACGTTTCGGCTCAGTTTTGAGCCATCTTCAGCCGTTGCAATAATTAGAGCGTTCTCACTTCCCTATGGCGAGTTTCATGATTCAACGGTCAGAAACACAGACTAAAAGATCCATATCTGTAAATATGTCAGGATAAAGTAACAATTTTGAAAAAGAATCTTATGAAACTCACCAATCGGTTTGAGAGCCAGGGAATACAGAGTAATATACAGTTTAAAAAGTAAACGACGAAACTAAACGATCCCGTCGGCACAGCAATCAACAATGATGTGAGGTGAGGAGATCGCAGAGGAGAGACGAGTCGAATGTCAAAACACGAGCGGAAAATATACATAGTGAGTTAACAAGTAACGCAAAATTAATAGGTATTGGGAGAACCAATAGTCGGGCAGAATTCTAGTGACGTCACAATATTACGTGTACCAATAATGAGGATACAATTTGTCAACAATGTTCGTAGGCGCAAGCTATACTGTACTGAGTAAATTATAGCTTGCGCCTACGAACATTGTTGACAAATTGTATCCTCATTATTGGTACACGTAATATTGTGACGTCACTAGAATTCTGCCCGACTATTGGTTCTCCCAATACCTATTAATTTTGCGTTACTTGTTAACTCACTATGTATATTTTGCGCTCGTGTTTTGACATTCGACTCGTCTCTCCTCTGCGATCTCCTCACATCATTGTTGATTGCTGTGCCGACGGGATCGTTTAGTTTCGTCGTTTACTTTTTAAACTGTATATTACTCTGTATTCCCTGGTTCTCAGACCGATTGGTGAGTTTCATAAGATTCTTTTTCAAAATTGTTACTTTAGCCTGACATATTTACAGATATGGATCTTTTACTCTGTGTTTCTGACCGTTGAATCATGAAACTCGCCATAGGGAAGTGAGAACGCTCTAATTATTGCAACGGCTGAAGATGGCTCAAAACTGAGCCGAAACGTATCGAACACTGTTTGGAATGTGAAGAGAAATAATAAATTCTATTGAATTTACGCCCCAGGATCAGCGTCTGACTCTTACTGCCCTGACTTCTCATTTATTGAACTTTTGGGGGTCCTTATTTATGATTTACATATTATTTTATTTTTTAGACTTTTTTGTAATTTTTCAATTTTTTTATTTTTACTCACTCTCTCACCTTCTATTTCATTTTGTTTTATTTTGTTTGATTCACTCTCAGTTACGTTCTTTTACCACTATTCACACACTTTTACCACTATCTTTATGTATACATAAAGTAGACTATAGTCTACTTTCACTATCTTTATATAGTTTCCTTCATTCTCATCGATTCTGGATCATTTTTCTAATTTTATTGCATTTTACTGCTTTATCTTCTCTCATTCTTTTTTATTTTTACTTGTTCTCACCCATAATGCTTCATTTTCGCTCATTGTCTTCTCTTTATTTCTTTTATTCTTTTTTATCCTCTCTGATTCTCTCTGATTTTTGTTCATGTCCTATAATTCAATTTTATCTTCCATCTATTCCCTTGAATTCATATCCTGTCGTCTTAATTTTGTCTCTTTTCGCATTTTGCAGCCATTTTTCTTATTTTCACTAATTCTCTCTCTTTCGCTCTCCCTCTTCCCCTTCTCTCTCCCTCTCCCCCTCTGCCTCTCTCTCTCTCTCTCTCTCTCTCTCTCGCTCCCTCCCTCCCTCCCTCTCTCTCTGTCTCTCTGTCTCTCTGTTCCTCTCTCTCCTTTTTTCTGCCTCTTGTCTTTTTTCTTTTCTTTTTTTCTTTTTTCTTTCTTCTATTTTTTTTAACTTATGATACCTTAATCATAAATAATAAAAAAATTATATATTACATAAAAAACGCTGTAGCCATCTTCATCGTTGATGTGATCATGATTTATAGCATCAGTTATATCAATTATTATTGTTTAAAAATTTAAAGAAACATATTTGCTTTTTCTTGTCATGCGATAAGTCAACGTAAAAAAAATTTTTTTTAAATAGGACGGATTTAAAAAAAAACTAAAACAAATAAAAAATAAAAAAATTAACAAATAAAGAAGCTCTTAAATGTATGAAATAATACTTTTAAGAATTTCTTTCAATTTTTTGAAATCGGCGCCAAATTAATGATATTTTTAATAGCGTTTTTCATTGGCAGTGCGCACTCAGTGCACATTAAAGCCGTTGTATACTGATTTAATCTCTAATATTTAAAGTAAAATGCAAATATTTCGACTCTCTGATAAAATACCCAATACATATTTTACCAAATAGTATAATAAAGAATATTGAGGATTTCATGACTTAACCCGTTCATATATTAAACATACTTTACGTTAATTTGTGTGTACGACGGCTTTAATGTGCACAGTGCGCACCAGTTCCGCAAAAAAAAAAACACTAAGTATTCCTTTCAATTTTTTGAAGGCGACGTCAAATTGATTTAGTAATTATTAATTTGGTGCCGACTTTAAAAAATTGAAAAAATACTTAAAAATATTATTAATTTGGCGCCAACTTCAAAACATTAAAAAGAATTCTTAAAATTCCTCTCTATTATTTCATACCTTTTAAAACTTCTTTATTTTTTAATTTTCTTCATTCTTTTTAGAGCTTTTTCGAACGGTTTTATTTAAAAAAAATTTTTTTTTTAATTCATACTTCTTTAGTGCGTTATTCAATTGATACGAATCAAAAATAATAATTTATTATTTGCTTGTAAATAATGTAATTATTAAGTATGCATAATTTCCTTACTGCTCCGTACCCTGATGTTCTAACGCGATATTTTATGTACTAAAACTTTCCGGAGCGAGAATTGCTCTACAGTGAAAACCGAAATCCATACAGTAGTTTCAGAAAAAATCGTAAACATATCCACGTACATCATACTCGCCGAATTGAGAACCTCCTTTTTGAGAAGTCGGTTAAAAATAATATATTTAATAATTTATTTATATTTAATTTTTTATCATGAAATTAAATTTTACACGTGACTGTTATGTCACATAAAAATTGATATATAAATCTATTTAAAAAAATAGAAAAAACAATTAAAATTTTAAAAATTGCTTAAAAATTTAAAAAAATATATAGAACTGACTTAAAAAAACTAAAAAGTAAAAAAAATAAAAAAAATAAAAAAGCTATATTTTTTTTACTTTTTAGAGCTTTTTTGAAGTCGGTTCTATTAAATTTTTTTTTTATTTTATACTTTTTTAATGCTTCATTTATTTAATATAATTAAAAAATAATATATAATCTTTTTCAAATATTACATATCTTTCTTCTTCTTTCTGCACTTTTTCAATCAGTATCTCCAATATTTTTGCAATATTTTAACCATACAGAATAATTCAATCTGTTTTTGTTACATATAAAATTTTATTGCATTGTCTCGTATATTCTCCTTTGGTTTTGATGAAGGAAAAACTCCTCATTTCTAAACTCGCGCCTGAGCGCTAGGCTCTACGAGCGCTGCCTGACTTATGGGCGCTATAAGCGCGCTGCCGATTGACTTATAAAAAAGGCCGATAGGGGGTCTTACGACCAGCGTCACCGCCAGCGTTACCACTCACTCTCGACCGGCATTCGTTTGTATACGCATGTGTAGCTTGTGATAATAAACTTCTCAAGTATTATAACTTATAACCTGAACAGGTTATGGGCCCAGACCACGCAATTGAGAAGTGAACGAAAAGTATTGAGTGAAAAATGGAAGCAACGCACTTGAAAATCGAGAAGCTTCGTGACAAGGATAACTGGCATCAATGGCGGTTTGTGATTCGTACTCTTCTAGAGGAAGATCAAGATGTTCTGGATGTCTGTGAGGGCAGGCTCGTTCGCCCTGGCGCCGATGACCAAGATTCAGCAAACAAGCTGAAGAAATTCGAGAAGGCAGACAAAGCCGCTCGAAAATTGATTGTCACGACAGTCGAGAGGAAGCCGTTGGATTTGCTGTTGAACTGCACTACAGCGAAGGAAATGTGGATGAAGTTATCTTCGGTGTATGATTTAAAATCAGATGTCGCTTGTTCAAAAACAATTTTTTGAGTTAAAGTGGGACTGCAGTGAAAGCGTTGCGCATAATTTATCGAAGCTTGAACAGTTGGCGACGAAAATGAAGAGCCTCGGTGGTGAGATTCCAAACTCGATGATTTTGACACGCGCTTTCGGTTCTTCCACAGAAGTTTAATCACTTTCACAGTGCGTGGGATTCCAAAAGTGATACGAAGAAGACCTTTGAAAATTTGACGACGCGATTAATGAACGAGGAGGTTCGGCTGCAAAAGCAAGAAAATCCCGAGGAGACGACGGTTGCTTTATTCTCAAAGTCAGGATCGCGAAACACGTCTTCGAAAAACAACAACAAGTCGAGACAAAAGGGACAATCGACAAAAGAAAAAGGTGTTGTGTGTTTTTCATGCGGACAGCGAGGCCATGTAAAAAAGAACTGTACGGGCTGTTATTCTTGTGGATCAAAGGGGCATATAAGGAAAAATTGTCCAAAACAAAGCGAGAAGACAGGGACGCGAGAGGAAGCAAATTCTGCGGAACAAGATGGCGGAACGACCAGGCAGGCGTTTCTCGGAAGCAGTGGCGCTGCTGTAAACGATTTCTGGGTAATCGACTCGGGCGCATCAGATCACATGACAAGACGACGTGATTGGTTCAGTTTTTACGAAGAATATGAAAAACCGTTGACGGTAAGAGTTGGAAACGGAGACGAGATTCCAGCCTACGGGAGAGGTAACATTGAAATCGAAACTCTTGTGAATGGATAATGGATTTCGGGTGTCATTCAAGATGTTTTGTATGTACCGTGCTTAAAGCGAAATTTATTTTCTGTAAAAGTCGCAGCTAAGAAAGGCGTGAATTTTTCACTTACGGATCGTGGTTCACGTTTTGAATTAACTCGCGGCGAAAAGATTATAGCGACGGGCTCAGATAACGGTGATTTGTATAAAATCGATCTGCGTGTTTTAATAGCGAAAGAATGTAATATTGTCAGTAAGTTTGATAAAATTGATACTGTAAAATCAAATGCGGATACTTTGCAGTTATGGCATGAAAGGCTGTGTCATCAGGACAAGAGACATGTTAAAACTTTGTTAAAAAACATGGGTATTAATGTTTTAGTTGTAGATGATTTCTGTGACGGCTGTGCTTATGGCAAGTATCATAGGTTAAGTTTTCATGATAGAGTTGAACGTGCGACGAGAGTTCGAGAGGTTGTACACACTGACGTGTGTGGTTCTATGCAGCAGGAATCACTCGGTGGTAAAAAGGTATTCACTAATTTTTAAGGATGAATTTTCGGGTTTTAGAAAAATTTATTTTTTGCGTGAAAAGTCAGAAGTTTTTGAAAAACTAAAGATGTTTTGTAAAGAGCTCGAAAATCAGTTCGGTGAGAATGTAAGGGAAATTCACAGCGATGGTGGTAAGGATATATATAAATAAGAATGTTAACAGTTTCTTAAGTAGTAAAGGTATAAAACACAGTGTGAATGTTCCTTATACTCCACAGCAGAACGGCGTTGCAGAACGGGATAACAGAATCATTGTTGAAGCAGCACGATCGATGATATATGCGAAACCAGATATACCCTTATCTTTGTGGGCGGAGGCCATGAATACGGCAGTATATGTCATTAATAGAACAGGTCCGACTAAGCAATCGGGAGGAACTCCATATGAGTTGTGGTTCGGTAAGACAGCTAATATAAGTAATTTGAAAATTTTTGGAACGGAATGTTTTGTTCACATACCGAATGAGAAACGGAGAAAACTTGATAAAAAGGCAGAGAAAGGATTTGTAGTTGGTTACATTGAGGACTGCAAGGGTTATCGAGTATATATACCAGGCTTAAAAGATATAGTTTTGAGTCGTGATGTTTTGTTCAAAAAGGAAAAGGTAGTTCCTAATCAAATCGAAATAAAGAGCGGGGGAGAGCAAAATGACACATACGATTCTGGGATTCTTTATGATAAAGATTTACAAAAGGACGAAAAAGAAAAAGAGACACAATGTGATTGTGAGACAAAACCTGTGCAGTCTTCAAGTAGTGACAACTCAAATGTAAGACAATTAAGAGATAGAAATAAAATTAAAAAAATAGAGTTCTATGGTTCTCCAGTTTCATATTTTACTGAGATGCTGCCTGAAAATTATAGCGAGGCTATAAATTCTAATGATAAGTGTAACTGGGAAGCAGTTATGCATGACGAGATAGAATCGTTACTCGAAAATAAAACGTGGATGCTCGTAGAAAAACCAGAAACGAAAAAGATTTTAAAGAGTCGTTGGGTTTATACAATTAAATCGAATCCTGATGGTTCGAAGCGACATAAAGCTCGTTTAGTTATAAAGGGCTATTTTCAGACGGAAGGGATAGATTATAAAGAAACGTTTAGCCCAGTAGTACGTTTTGATACGGTAAGAACTTTATTGAGTGTAGCGGCACACGACGGATTAAATCTTGCTCAATTTGATATTAAAACCGCTTTTTTATACGGATCTTTAAAGGAAGATATATACATGTATCAACCCGAGGGTTTTAATGATGGAACGGCACGTGTATGCAAATTATTAAAGAGCCTATATGGGCTAAAGCAAGCACCAAGGTGTTGGATAGAGCATTTCACGAGTTTTCTCGAATCTTTTGGTTTTTCAAGGAGCATAGCAGATCCATGTTTTTACATTTTTAAAAATGAAATTGGTAAAATGTTATTGGCCGTTTATGTAGACGATGGTCTTTTGGCTGCAACCAACAAACTGCTCATAGAGGGGTTCTTCCTTGAGTTGCGTAAGCATTTTAAAATAACCGAGACGAAAAATGTAACGAGTTTCTTTGGAGTGGAAATCGTTGAGTTGCCAGATGGATCTATTTTTATTAACCAAGAAAAATTCGTTAGAAAAATGTTAGAGAGATTTAATATGAGTGACGCTAACATAGTTTCTACTCCAATTGAAACTGGTTGGGACTTATCCAGTCCATGTAAAGTAGAAAAAGAGATTCCGTATCGAGAAGCGGTAGGTAACTTATTGTATCTGCAAGTAATTAGCAGACCAGATATTAGTTTTGCGGTTAATATTGCGTCTAGAGCGTTAGAGAATCCTAGTATAGCACATTGGTCGCTTGTAAAGCGTATTATGAGATACCTAAAGGGTACTGCGGATATAGGGTTATTGTATTGTAAAACAGGTGGCTTTGAAGCATATAGCGACGCAGACTTTGCGGGTGATCGAGAGACTCGAAAATCGACGTCTGGTATTCTGTGTAAAAACGCAAACGCAGCGATTGTTTGGCAGAGTAAACGACAACAATGTATCTCTCTGTCTACTACAGAATCCGAATATGTTAGCGCTGCCTCAGCTGTTAAAGAGAAAATCTGGTTAAAAGGCTTGTTGGTTGAATGTGGAGATTGCGATAACGAGGGATTTTGTTTATTTATAGACAACATGAGTGCAATAAGATTGATTAAAAACCCTGAATTCCATCAGAGGAGTAAACATATCGACGTAAAGTTTCATTTTATACGCGACATGTATGAAAAGGGTGTGATTAATGTAAAGCATGTTAGTAGCGATGAGCAAATCGCAGATATTTTTACTAAGGCTTTAGCAAAACCGAGATTTATAAATTTACGTTGTAAATTAGGATTAATCAGTAAGGGAAATATTAATAAGTCGTTTTTGTAAAATGTTGAGTTTTAGGGAGAGTGTTGAAGGAAAAACTCCTCATTTCTAAACTCGCGCCTGAGCGCTAGGCTCTACGAGCGCTGCCTGACTTATGGGCGCTATAAGCGCGCTGCCGATTGGCTTATAAAAAAGGCCGATAGGGGGTCTTCCAGCGTCACCGCCAGCGTTACCACTCACTCTCGACCGGCATTCGTTTGTATACGCATGTGTAGCTTGTGATAATAAACTTCTCAAGTATTATAACTTATAACCTGAACAGGTTTTAGTCTGTGTAATTCCTTACCTGTTGTCGTAATTATCCCACCTTTAGTCATTCCTCTTATAATTTTAAAAATTAATGGTGTGTAATTCTATTTATCTTTACTTAAGCTGCGATCCATTTAACATTACAAATGCTCTTCGAAGTATTCCTCTTCTCTTTTCTTTCAGTGAAGAAAAACGAAGAAGATGAAGAAAGGTTCAAAGCATTTGTAGCATCAAATGGACCATAGCCTTAACATCTTGTTCCTAATCTTCTACTTTTCTTAACGTTTTACATTCGACAACTGTACTTATGTAATATGTACATACATACATACATACATACATCTATACAGGTGTTTCGTGTTTCCTAATAAGTGGGAAGTATTGTAGTGGTAGATTCAGGACACGAAAACAATAAAAAAACATAAACATATTATATGTCCTATTTGACCTTATTTCCGAGTTATGACCATTTCTGTGCTCCAGTACTTAATTTACAGCTGCTTACATTCGTAGGAAGTGTTTGAAATGGTCATATTTGGTTTATATTTGTAAACAGTACTCGATATCTGCAGAATATTTCCTGACCTTGTTGATTTTATACATTCTATTAAGTAAATGCAAGTAAATTATTAAATACTTCTAGCAAAAAAATAACGTTTCTAAACTCTTAACGAACTTTCGCAAACGCGCACGTAAACGTCAAACAAACATTCATGAAGATTCTTCTTATTTTAACTTCTTATTTTTGCTAGGAAAATAATTCCCGAATGGGTCAACGTATCAACCTCTGGTTTGAGCCAAAATTTTTCGTATTTTATGCTCTTTTTAACGATATACAATATAAAAGGTTCCATTTGAAATTTTTAAGGATTTGGAGTTCCCTTAGGGCAATCCCTTGGGGAGACGACTCCCAATCCCCTTAAATGAGTTGCCCCTCGAAATGATCAAACACGTATTTCGATATTTTTCATAATTTTAAGCCATTTTTGAAATATAGATGGTGGACACTTTTTGTTTGCAGACCCTGTATATATATATACATATATACAGGGTATGTTATTTTAAATACCCCAAACAAATATCTCGAAAAATATGGAAGATACGAGAAAACGTTTCAGACAAATGTAAGATATCAAGGGGCACAAATAAATCAATCATTGATGAAATCAATTTTCGAAAAAATCGAATCTTTAAGGTCACATCATAAAGGTCATCTCCATTTTTTAAAATGGAAATTGTATGATTCTTTCATAATATAATTCTTCTTATTATTCTACATATAAAAATTTTAGTTAGTTATAATTAACAAATTAATAGTTTACATATTTATATATTTGTATATAAGGTGTGCCATTTTAAACGCCCCAGACAAATATCTCGAAAAATATGGAAGATATGAAAAAACGTTTTAGACAAAAAATGCATCAAAGAGGACAAATAATGATAAAACCAATTTTCAAATAAATCAATTTTTTAAGGTCACATAAAGGTCATCGCCATTTTTTTTCATAATATGATTTTTCTAATTATTCTTCATATAAAAGTATTAAGATAGTTGTAAAGAAATTAATAGTTTACAAGATATTTCATATTTTATTCTGGCACATTTTGGCGAAATATAAAATACCTCATAAACTATTCATTTTTTGGTAACTGTACCTTTAACACTTTTATGTACAGAATAATAAAATGAATCAATTGGTGTAAAAAAATTGTTGCTTGGCAAAAAAATTATGTAATTTGGAATATGCAACCACATGTCTTTCTTGAAAATAAGTAACAATGTGTTTTCTTTACACCAACTGATAAAAATGTTGCATTACAAGGAATAAAAAAATGCTAGTATGTTTATTCTATACATTCTTAGCTATACTATAATTTTATAAAGAAAGTGAAAGTATTTACTATAATTATGTTATTCCTTATAAACAAATATACTAAAACCTTATAAACAACATACTAAAAAGTTACATATGGATACATCCAAAACATTTTTTATTATAGGGTCTCTGGTATTTTTACGCCACGCGGGGTTTTACGCCGCAGATGTCAGAAAAAATAGAAGGAATGAAGTTACTTGCTCGCAATTATTCTTTTATGTGCCTTTATGCTATATTAGTATTGTGTTGTAATTTCAGTTCTTTATTGTTAATATTAACGAAACTGTCGTGATTTGAATTGATTTCTCACCGTAGTAAGAAGCGCGATCTTGTGTTACGACCTACGTAAAATAATTACTGTAGGGAATGTAAAAAGTTTAATGGTTATTTCATGATACATAAGTGTAGAGGGATAGTAAATGATGGAATACAGCAAAATACAAGTGCATAACTCTTGTATTTTTTGTTTACCTTAATATCTTGTATATCCCTCCTGTGTTTAGGATATACGGCAAGTTAGCATGCGGGATTTAGGCCATAGTACGGATACTTTGTAAAACTCGAAATCTCCTGTGTTCTTTTTCCTTCTCTTTTTGGATCGTATAACAATAATAATCTTTAATGCACCCCTATCGTTCTTCTATTTTCTTTTTAAATTTTTTAGTTTTATAATTTGTTTATCTTTCTTTCATTTTAATAAACTTCTTACACACATTTTATAACTTGTTATGAGATTTTATTGCCTTATTTATAAACATTATTTGTAACTTTTTATAAGGCTTACATTTTACCCATGAATGTCATATAATCCACCCTTCTAGGATATATGGCAAAAATGCAAGTGTTTCTAAGTTTTTTTTTATTAAATACAAAGAATCAATATTTTATGTTTCTAGTAGTGGACAGTATAAAATTTTTATTAGTATAATTCATTTGCCTTAAGCATAGTAAATAGTACTCGATAAACTAAGTTTCCCTTAGCTGTGGCGTATATACCGGAGTTACTCTATTATATGTTTTTGTAAACAGATTGAAATCAAACTGCAAGTAAATTATTCATTATTATCTAACGCCTTTAACGTTTAGCATCGACTCGTTATCTGTTATTAGTTTAAAGAAATTAACAATTCGTCACTTTTTCCCTCTTTCTCTTACATAATATATGTACCATGTGTATTATAGGTACAATTAATAATAAAAGTTTTGATCTTTTTAATTCTAACAATAATATTAATTAATAGTAATAAAAAACATAAATACAGAGTATTCTAAAAGTTAAATATGTAGTATAACAGCACAATTCCTTCGAAATTTTCAAATTTTAAACAAATTTGTCGCTCATTATATAATTATAATTAATACAATTAAAATATCACAATGTCGGCAAGTAAAGAAATGATAATTGAAATAATAGTTTATGAATATACATTTATTTCCTATCTCGTCCTCTCCCGCCGCTTTACTTTTTTTCAGCCCTATCAGCACTCTCTCTACCTCTTCCCATCCTATCCCCTCTCCTTTCTCTACTTCTCCTTCCGCCCCTGCTCTTCCTCCTCTCCTTCTCCTAACCTTCGCTTGTATTCCGTTCCTTCTAACATCTCCCTTAAGTATTCATCCCACTCCTCTATTGTTATCTCCTTATTAATTTCTACTCTTCTTCTCCTTTCCTTCTTTATTACTTCCCACATCTGCTTCTCTGTTCTCACCTCTTACCTCTTCCAGAAGATTCCTTTTTTTTTTCCTTTTTTCTCTCACACATTTCTTTATACTCCTTCTTTCTTCTCTTATAATCTTCTTTATATTTTCTTCCTCTTTTCCAGTCTCTCAATAACTTTTCTACCTTTTTCCTCTTTTTCCTACAGTTCCCATCCCACCATCCTCCCTTTTCTTCTTCCCCTCTTTTTACTCTTCTCATCCATTCTTTCATCTTAATTCTTTTTGTCAATTTTCGACCTCTTTATCTATCGCTCCCCTACCTACTTCTATCTCCTCCGTTCTTCTTCTAAACTTCTCTCTTGCCTCTTCCGACCAGTCCGTCTTTTCCACCCACCTCTCTTCCTCCGCTATTGTTCCTCTCCTCTCACCACCACCCCCTTTGTCCACCCGTACTGCTACTGATTGGTGATCCGAATCTACCTCACACCCCACCTCTTTCTCCTGTAAATTCACCCCTCCTTCTCATCTCCCTCCTTTGCTCCATTTATAATTCCCCACCCTTCCTCTTCAACCCATCTAATCAGCCCTTTCCCCTGCCTATTTATCATTTTATCTTTCAATTTTCTTTCAACTCCCTCTTCTCCATCCTCCAGCGCTCCTTTCTCCCCTGTTCTCGCATTGAAATCGCTCCTCATTATCCATCTCTTTTTTCTCCCTTCCTCCTCCTTCACCGATTTTATCGTACCCATTATCATAAGTTGCCGCTTACGTAAACTATTGCCAATCTCCATTTTTCCTTCTTTCATCTTACTTCTCTAATCATTAAACCCTCCTCCTTTATCCATTCTTCTTCCCCTTCTAACCCCTTTCTGACTCCCATCATTATCCCACCTATTGCTCTCCCTCTTCTTCCAGCTCTTTCTTCCTTTACACCCTGTATCCTCCAGTTGAACTCCTTTGGCACGTTATTCTTCATCTTCTCCCGTTCCTCCTATTTCAGCCATGTTTCCACCAACCCCACGACATCCCACTTTTTTATCCTTTCCTAAAACCCTTCCTGTTTTCCTTTCACTCCCGCTACATCTCAAAAGCCTATCTTCCTTTTTGTCCCTTCCCCTCCTCCTCCCTCCTGCATTCCTTTCTTCCCCCTCCCCCCTTTTTTTCCTCTCTTTCACTCCTTTTTACTTTCCACACTCTACTCTCTCTGACTACTTTCCCCCTTCCCCTCAGCCGCACCACACTCTCTTCCTCCCTAACACTCCCTCTCCTCCCTCTTCTCTCCGCCCTCCCATCCCATCGTTTCTCCTCCCTCCTCACTATCTTTCCATTTCATTTTTCTGACTCCCTCTCTTCTACTCTTTCCTTTCTCCTCTGTTCCTTTTTCTTCCCCCTCTTTTTTCTTGATCCTCTCTCTCATTTCCCCTTCCATCTATCAGGACTTTTTTTTTCTCATCCCAACTCCACCTCTTCCCCTCTATCCAAATCTTTCCGTACTTTACCCAATCTCTCCTTCTATTCCTTCTCTCCTTCTCAGCTATCCTCTCCAGGCTCCATTGCATTTTTCTTTGATGCTTTCCTTCAAGGTCATGTCATTATTTATTCCTTCCATCCTCCCTTTCAACACATTCTTCTTCTGCATTACCTCTCTTTTTCTTACTCTATCTTTTAACCTAACTAAAACCATCTAATAAAGATCCCACGAGAAAACTCACTAACAGCGTACGCGATTTGTTAACAAGATGGAGTAAGTCGGATTTCATCTCGAGATCAACTCACAAACGGATTTTTACTAGTGACGGAGTGCTATCGCGAGCCTATGGCCTCCCGAAGATCCACAAACCGAATTGCCCGTTTCGACTGATAGTTTCGTCCTTGAACAGTCCACTATATGGCTTGGCTGCTTTTCTTCACCGTACAATACACGAAAGCCTCCCGGCCGCTCACAGTCATGTCGCTAATAGCTTTAAATTAGTTGAAAGACTTTCAAAAATGCACATAAGTGACAATTTTGAACTAATCTCACTTGATGTAGTCTCGCTTTTTACGAACGTACCGGCAGAAATGGTCCTAGACAGCATTTGCGTTAGATGGCACTTAATTTCTAAAAAATGCAAAATTCCAAGATCTGAATTTTTGATAGCGGTGAGATTGGTTCTAAATTCAACTTTTTTCACGTTCAATAGTATAATTTACCAACAAATTTTCGGCTCACCAATGGGCTCTCCTTTTTCTCCCACAGCTGTGGATATAGTTATGCAGGACTTAGAAGCCAGGGCCCTCGCAACATTAAAATACACACCCCCATTTTTTGTGCGATACGTCGACGACATTGCTCTCGCAACTCCTTCTTCCTCACTGGACCACACATTGGAGGTCTTCAACTCCTTCCATCCAAGGCTCCAGTTTACTATGGAGGTTGGGGAGGGTGGGAGGTTGAACTTCTTGGAAATTACAATGATTCGTCGAAACAATCGGATAATATTTGATTGGTTTCATAAACCAACGTTTTCGGGCAGGTACTTGAGTTTCATATCTCAACATCCTGTTTGCCAGAAGAGAGGTACAGTCATAAGTTTAATTGATAGAGTTTTTTTGTTGTCTCACCCATCGTTCCATTCAAAGAATTTAGAATTAGCTGTACAAATTTTACTTAATAACTGCTACCCGCTGAATTTTATTTTTAAAATTTTCCATGAGCGCATTAAGTCACTCATTGACAGAGTGCGTTCTGGGACAGATAGATCGCCTGAGGTGCAACCTGAAGAGGCGGCGTCCTTTTTCACGATACCGTATATTCCGCATATTAATGACCAATATAGAAATATCTTAAAAAATCATAAGTTTAGGCTATCATATTATAGCCTGAATAAAATGCAGAATTGCATTAAAGCACATAAGGACGCCCTTCCGAAATTTGCACATAGCAACGTAGTGTATAAAATTAACTGTGGGGACTGTGATGCTTCTTACGTGGGTCAGACTTGTAGGCAACTACAAACCTGAATTAAAGAACATCAGGCCCACGTAAGAAGAAACACAACCAGCCGCTCAGTAATCACGGAGCATAGATTAGAGTTTGGTCATGATTTCGAGTGGAATGCGGTTGAAATTTTGGACAGCGAACCATATATCAGTAAACGGTTAATATCTGAGATGATATGTATTAAAAGACAGAAGAATGGTCTGAATATGCAGACGGACATCGAGGATTTACCCGAGAACTATCTCGATGTGATCGAGGGGCTTCCAAAAATTTGAGAGCTCCGCGTTTCACGCTTTATTTATTATATACATAGATTACTGTGTTACAAGGTCTCTGACTGGCATTACCGTTATTTGTTTTGCAACGAATATTCTTATACATCGATCTCTCAACTGGCATTACCGTTATTTGTTTTTCACCAAATTCTTATACATCGATCTTTTAACCTCGAGGCAAGCGAAACATATTAGATCGGTCATTACCTCTTGAAACATTGTCGAGACAACTTGCGTCCGTTATCTGTGCGCTGTACCGTTTCACGATCAAGTATTATCTCTCGAAGCAATGTCAAGATTACTTGCGTCTGTTATCTGCCGATTTGTGCGCTATACCGTTTACGATTTCATTGTAAGTAACTCACAGTGCTCAATTTTATATCGATGTGAACCGTAAATCAGTGTGTCGCTCCTGTATGTGTGCAGGTATCATGCAACATATAATGAAGTACCAAATGCAGCATGGTCCTCCTAGCTTTCTAACTTGGGAGGGACTCAAGGTTGCTTGCCTATGGAGTAGCGCACACACACCGGAATGACCGCATGGATAAGGGAACGTGCGACGTGCGAGTATACAATAGCCTAATGACCGCGTTACAATAGAGTAATTTACACGTTTCTAATTTATTGCGCTGAAGATGACCACAAAATTGGTCGAAACGTTCGCGAATTTTTTTATGTATTGACGATAAGAAAAATATATATAACTTGCGCCCTATTTACCGCGCCGGCTCTTACTGCCTCTTTCCCTTTAATCGATTTAATCACGAGAGCCTTATAATTTTTAATTTTTAAAACCATCTTCTCTTTCCCCGTCTTTCTCTTTTACCTCCTTTATTCCTCCCTCCTCCCCCATCTCTAGCCATAGCTTCTCTACCGCTTTCTTTCGCCTTCCCTCTTCTACCTCCAACCCTTTCACTACTACATTGTTCCTCCTTCTGTCTCTCTCTTCTAACTCTCTCCACCTTTCTAGCTCTCTTACCTTCGCTTCCATTGCTTTATCTCTTTTTCCTATCTCCCACTTTCCTTCCTCTTTCACTTCTCTCTGCCCTTCCTTCCTCCCATCTCTCCATCTCTTAACTAATATATTTAAATTTATATATTAGTTAATTTCTTTATATACACTACCGCTCATTAATTTCAATATACCCCTATATTTGTTAATTTCTCTGTAAAGGATGAACATGATACATATGTTTTGTACAGAAATGAATACATTTGCTGTTATAAACACTTGCATGCATTGCATTTTTATATATTATTTATATAAAAATGCCATGCATGCAAGTGAAATGCTTATAACAGCAAGTGCATTCATTTCTGTGCAAAACACGTATCATGATGTTTATCCTTTACAGAGAAATCAACGAATCTGTTGTATATTGAAATTAATGAGCGGTAGTGTATATAAAGAAGTTAACTAATATATAAATTTAAATATATTTGCAATATAATAAATATTTTTATAATATATAATACTTTTCTCTATATTGTTCCTTCTCTTCTCCTTCTTTTTTCGTTTTCTATCTCTATATCTTTCTCTCGTCTTAAAATACTTTTTACTTTCATATAAACAGCTTAAGGTATCGATACAATAAATAATACTATAAAAGCTACATTTGGATGGAACGGTAATAATTTACACATCCTATTATACCTCTATAATAATGTTAAAATCATAATAGCGTAATGAAAACGATTCATAGGAATAAATGTGATAGTATTTATGAAATAAAATTAAATATGAAATATACATTTAAGAAATATTACTTTAATGATTATATTATCTTACGCGTTATTAACATCCCATACAGGCAAAGCAAATAGATACTATGATATACAGGATACCTTTAAACAATTGTTTCATTTTCTAACATTTTTCAGATATATTGTAATATAATCGTATAATTGTCATATTTTTTTACACAGGAATACTAACGCAAAATTATTCGGACATTGTCACTACTAAAATTAAAAAATCAGATGAAGGGTTAGGTAATGTACATATTTTTAATTCACATATCTCTCATTTACTACCGATCATCATTTCACAATGATACATTTGCAACGAAATAGATACGCCAATACCCAAAACGTATATCTGTAATCTAAACACAAGATTTATATTCTGGAAACGATACAAGTGTCTTAAAATACTTTTTACTTGTTTCTAAGCAGCATAAAATATTGATACTATCCGAATAGTATAAAAGCTACATTTGGATGGAACGATAACAATTTAGACACCCTACCTCTATAATTATGTTAAAATCGTCAGATATACTGTAATATAATCGTCATATTTTTTTACACAGAAATACTAATGCAAATTATTCGGACATTGTCACTAAAAAATTAGATGAAAATAGTTTGTAATCATACAAAGATACTGTTTAGTTAATGTACACATCTTTTTAATTCACATATCTTTCATTTACTACCGATCATCATTTCATAATGATGCATTTGCAACGAAATAGATACGTCAGCAACATTCGAGACCATCGACTGGAAAAAGCATTTCTCTTGGTCTATTCGTTGTGACGGATAAAATCGTATAATTTCAGCACTCAGCAATGGATTCACTTCAATTGATGCGATTTTAAGACAGAGCTCAATTCAAAGAATCCTCGTTGTTACTAAATATGCTTACAAGGCCTGTGAATAGCGCTAATTTCCCTGCCATGCGCATATCTTTCTTTTTCGTGGCTGTATCCTGATTAGGCATCATCTTGTCCGCAATATGCTTATAGACTTTTCCATTCAGCATTAACGTAAAAAAGCCGTCGTACCATCTGAAATCGTTATATATAATTGTCTCGGTATTATAATCAATTTTATAATAAGTGTTTCCTCTCCGATAGCATAAACAAAATTAATTTTAGGAAATCTAAATTATTTTATCTTTTTCTGAAGGTAGAATACAAAACAAAACTAAAAATCAAGTTCTTTTCAAATAATAGACAACTTGAATTAATTATATAATTAATGTTTATAAGAACAATTTTATATTACTTTTAAAAGGAATGTTTAGAGCACTGATTACACTTACATTTCCTGGTTAGCGCTTATTATGGCATGTTGTATTTTCCAAATTACTTCCAAAACGTAGAAAATACCTTCCAGCCTGTGACACCACGTATACGCCAACAAACCTGCGCGGTATCGTTTTCAGAATGCATCGTGATCTTTAGGATGTTAAGCTTGACGTGTGCAAACTTCATATGACCAATGAACCTTAATAGTATCAATTGCTTCGCATAACTCACAAGTCTCCTGCAATATTTTTTAAGCATATTATGAAAAAATGGAAATACTTAATGCTAAAAACTCTTAATTGCTTTGAATACTTAATAAAATTAGTTTTCGTTACTCCTCTAATATTGTTGATACAAATTATATCATAATAATGAATAATAGGGACTCAATTCACAAATATTTCAGCATAACTTACCTACAATACAAATTACGCTATAGAACACTTTCTCGTTCTTTTCAACTTTTACAATTTACAAGAAAGCATATACGTACATACATGTGCAATTTTGGATACACCTTCCATCTTAAAGATCTCTTCGGTATCAGCTCCCTGCCTGCGGTAAATATATAGCGGCAAAATTGTATACCACATAGTTGAACATAAAATGTTTCTGCGTGAGAAAACGAGAGAAAAGGAAAACATTTGTAATAGGTAATGACACGCGATACGAACCACGCAATAGTGTAAATTCGAGATTGGGGGAAGAAAGAAGGGGTAAAGGAGAAGAGATTCTTACAATTAGAGGCACTCTGTAGCAACTCGTATTATCTAGCACAAGAGGACCTCTTGTGCTAGACAATTATGCCTCAGCAGTGTCTGACAATGAGAATGATTATATTTTGAAGACGCGAGATTGTACATTCAAAGCCTAAGTTAACGAAAGTAAAGTACAATATAAACATACTTCTGTAGGGAATGGCCACAGGAAGAATAATGTCCGTATACTTTATTGAAGCGACCGTTTATTACACCGCAGGAATAATGCTCTGCCTCGCGGGTGGACTCTTCCGCTCGATCTCCGGGCTCGGCACCTCTCCTCGCATGCCGTCTTGTCTGTTCCCTGGCTGAGAGGACTCTGGCTCTCTCGGCCTCGGCGATCAGCGTCCTTACATCTGCTCACGAACTTGGTTCGTGCGACTTGACTTTGTCAACAACGCCTAGCTTGTCGAGATAAACACGACCGCGTCAACGGTCCGCGCGTCGGCCGTTACCAACGTCTATGGAAATCGCCTACAGCTCGGCCATCCTGACCTTTTGACCGACCCGGTCAAACTCACATAAAAAAATCCGCTCTCATATTTACAATTACAATAAATTATTAAATACATTCACACTATAACTAAATGTTCGTCGGTCATCAATATAATATTAAACGCATAAATAAGGACGCATCTGATCCGGCGCCAGTACACCGGTATACGGTCGCTGTGTCAATTGAAACCCATCGATGTCTACCACAACATAACGATCGTGGTCTAATACTTTCTTTACTATATACGGGCCTTTGAATTTCGGCAACAACTTCTTATTGATTCCGGCCGCTGTCTCGATATTCCGAATCTCAACATAATCGCCGACTTTGTATTCACGCGCGGCCTTCCGTCGCAAGTTATATCGCTCAGCGCCTTTTCGCTGCTCTTCGTCTATTTGAGATCGGGCTTTCTCTCGAAGCAACGTAAAATCGCGTTCTTCGTACAAATTCTGATTAACTAGATCGCGCAGCGCGTCATTCGGCTGTCCTCGCTGCTCAAGACCGAACAATAGGCGAGCAGCCGTCTCACCCGTCGCACGACAAACAGTATTATTAACGGCAAACTCTACCTGTTCCAAAACACGATCCCATTTCGAGGGCATCTCGCTGAGTTTCGCCAACATCGGCGTTATTATTCTATTAAATCGCTCGACCTGCCCGTTCGCTCGTGGTGTGCCTACCGCCACCAGTACATGCTCTATCGCTTCGGTTTCCAAATATTCTTTGAACGCGTCGGACGTGAAACAGGTTCCTCGATCGGAAATCAAACGCTTCGGTCTGCTATACGCGCGGAAATAATCATTAAGATGCTTTATGATTTCCTCCGTCGTAGTCGATTTACAAGGACAGAGTCTAATGAATTTTGTAAACGCGTCAATTATTACAAACAGATGCCGATAGCCCTTCCCAGTTTTTTCCAACGGGCCCAGATGATCTACATGTATGGTTGTAAAAGGCAAATTCTCTTTTGGTATGCTGTGCAAATATCCCTCTGTCCTTCCGCTCGATGGAGAAAATTCAATACATTTAAGACAATTCAAAATATGTTCACGCACCTTCTCGCGCATACGAGGAAACCAATAAACTCTTGTAATGTTCTCAACAACCTTATCGATCCCCACATGACCCAGATCATCATGGCATGTTCGGATTATATTTGATTCCATAGACCGAGGAACATAGAAAAGTAACTTCTTATTTCTGTCCTTCCGATACACAAGTCCGTCCCGCAACTCGTAATATTTTACATCGCCGCTCTCAAGTTCCGTACGAATCTTTAAAATCTCATCGTCGCGATCTTGACAAACCGATAAAGTTCTCTCTAATGTGCTGCCTTCGAGCACCAATACACTGTGACAACGACTAAGCGCGTCAACATGACCCATTCGCTTTCCCGGACGATGAACAAGCTCATATTCATAATCCTGTAAGAAGAGCGCCCAACGCGAGATTCGAGGATTCACATCTCTTTTCTTCAACGTTAAACGGAAACTATCGCAATCGGTAACAATTTTAAATTTTAGCCCCGCCAAATATACATAAAATCTCTTTAATGCGTACACGACAGCCAAACACTCTAGTTCAAAGCTGTGATACCTCGACTCCGCGGGCGTCGTTCGCTGGCTCCAGAACGAGATCGGACGCCACGTAGTATCGCTTTGTTTCTGGAGCAAAATACCACCGAAACCGCTAGCGCTCGCATCACAGTGCAGCTCCGTTTCGGCCTGTGGAGAATAAATCGCAAGCACTGGTTTACCCGATAAATGTCGCTTGAGCGCTTCGAACACTGAATTCTCGACGGATTCGAACTTAAAAGTGGCATTTTTTCTGATTACATCGTACAATGGTTTCGCTAATACCGAGAATCCGGGGATGAATCTGCGAAAATAACTCGCAAGTCCGATAAATCGCTGTATCTCTTTCGCATTACGCGGTATCGGGTAATTAAGCACAGCCTCAATGTTATCGTCACTCGGACGAATACCGTATCGGTTAATACAATATCCCAAATACTTAATTTCTGTTTGTACAAAGTAACACTTATCCAACCTAAATTGTAACCCGTGCTTGCCGGCTATCTCAAAAATTTCAGATAGAATCTCGATATGCTCCTCTAGATTTTCGGTCGCGACCAACATATCATCCATATAAACCAGCATTCGGTTCCCTCGAATCAACGACTGGAAAACGGCATGTATATATCGGCAAAACACACGCGGCGCGTTCTTCAAGCCAAACGGCACACGCATGAATTCGAACTGGCCCAGGGGCGTCACGAAGGACGTATACTTTATCGACGGCTCGTGTACTTTCATGTGGTAATATCCGTCCTTCAAATCTAAACTAGTAAAGTATTTCTTACCCCGCAAGCTATCGATATTATCGTCGATCCGTTCCGGTGGGAAATTGTCGCGTATGGTAATCTTATTCAATTCACGAAAGTCCACACATAGTCGGTAACCACCATCCTTCTTTTTTACCAAGACAATCGGGCTTGCATATGGTGAACAGCTCGGTCGAATAATTCCCTTTTCTAAGAGCTCGTCTAAAATCTTACGCAAAACCTCTTTATCTGCAAAAGACAATCTACGTGGACGCGAACTTATGGGCTGTTCGTGATTAAGCGCAATAACCATTTCAAATTCGGGCGCAAAACTTCCCTCTCGAACATTCGCCAGGTAACGCGAATACGCTTCGCGGATTCGCGCGGACACATCTTCCCCTACAGCTGGATTCACTTTCAACTCGTCGCAAGTTCGAGCAAAGTCATCGCTGTATTCGATATGTAATAACTGGTCAATCGCGCGCGCCTCCTCGACCCCCGCGACCTCGAGAGTTTTCCCGAATGTAACGCGTAAATGCGGGCAATTTAAAAAATCTCTTCCCAACAGAACATCGTACGCCATCGTATCGCTTGGTACCGTATAAAATTTTATCTCAACACGCACGCCATTTACTTCCAAAACACCGCGGAATACCCCATCGATTTTTAATCTCGAGCCGTTAATCCCGCAAAACTGACGGGATTCCTCTTCCTCCAGCAGATGCGACTCACCCGGGATCACATCGCTCCGCACGAGACTAATCGGCGAGCCCGAATCGACCAGCGCGTCGACAACGTAACAACACGATCCGTTACTCGTATTTTCCGGCGAAATCTTCACACGAGCCATGTAAGGCTTCGGCACCTCGACAGGTTGTACCACGTTCGTGGACGTCGCCCGCGCAAGGTCTCTCGCCGTCTCCGTCGTTGGGGGCTGACTCCGCTTCGGGCAGTCCCTCGCTATATGCTCCGCTAATCCACACGCGAAACACGACCTCACCATCGCCCGCCCGCACTGCATCGCCATGTGCCCCGTCTCCTGGCACCTATAACATCTCATCGGTCCCCTTCTCACCGTCGACATCTCCGTCTTCCCATCGCCAGTTGCTCTCGCTCCGTCCCTCCTTACCCCGACGCCGCTCGACCGCCCCGGATCCAGCTGGATTTTCTCGAACGCCTTCAATAGCTCAGTTCCCGTCCGGTAATTCATTAATCGGGCCTGATTCTGTAATCGCTGATCCACCACTCCCTCAATCAAATAATCCACTATCTCGTCCTCCGCGATCGGTATGCGGTTGGCCAGAATCATCTTGTCGTGGTAATAATCGCAGAATGATTCACCCCTTCTCCAGGTCCGAGACTCGAATTCTCTTCGGAGAGCTAATTTCCCCGGACGCAGGTCAAACATTTGTTCCATCTCTCTCAGCAATTCTTCTACGCTCAGCGTCAAATATTCAGCCCTCGAATAAAACCACATCAACGCACGTCCTCTCAGCCGCGAGCCAATCAATATCCTCGCCGCATTTTCGTCCAAATCGTATGTGTGTCTAAGTAGCTGCAATTGCTGCCTCCATCTCCAAAAAGCATTATCCGTCCCGTCAAATTCCGGCAACAATTCCTTTACATTCCGAACGCCACCGGACATCGAAGTCGCGCTGCTACCCGCCGCCACGCTGACAGCCGGGGAACTCCGCAGCATCTCCATCTCTCGTCGGAGTAGTCTCTGCTCCATCTCCCAGAGCTCTTTCTCTCTACGCAGGAGCTCAACCTCCGTCCTTAGAATCGCGTTGTCGCGCTCCTCCAACTCAAGCGCCGCAATTCTCATCCGCTCCTCCCGCGCCAATATCTCACTGTCTCTCCCCAGCTCCGTGACCTCCTCCGTCGGCCGGTGCCCGTCCTTCGATCCATCGGCCTCCTGCGAGGTACTCTTCCGTCGCGCCGCGAGCTCGCGCCACACCTCCGAACTATACTCGTTCAATCGTTTAATTAATTCGGGTTTCGTTCCGCCCGTCGGTAGTCCCCGTTCGCGAAGAGCCTCCTTTAACTCCACTACGGTATATTCGCTTCCCATCACATCAAATCGTTCGTCTCTCCCGATCAAAGCCATATGCGCTCACTTGACACACGCGTTCGCACCGAATTGTCTATTCGCGCACTCTGCCTTCCGCTTCGCGCCGATTCAAAGGCTTACCTTGTGTCACAAATCCCACTTCTGATGTTGTAGGGAATGGCCACAGGAAGAATAATGTCCGTATACTTTATTGAAGCGACCGTTTATTACACCGCAGGAATAATGCTCTGCCTCGCGGGTGGACTCTTCCGCTCGATCTCCGGGCTCGGCACCTCTCCTCGCATGCCGTCTTGTCTGTTCCCTGGCTGAGAGGACTCTGGCTCTCTCGGCCTCGGCGATCAGCGTCCTTACATCTGCTCACGAACTTGGTTCGTGCGACTTGACTTTGTCAACAACGCCTAGCTTGTCGAGATAAACACGACCGCGTCAACGGTCCGCGCGTCGGCCGTTACCAACGTCTATGGAAATCGCCTACACTTCGGAGAAATCTTTATTACGCGATAGTGCCTGTCACAACGTGCACATAGATACAGATCACTTTTTTGTTCTCTTAACTTTTACAACTTTCACAAGACAGCATATATACGTACATGTGCGATTTTGGATACACTTTCCTTCTTAAAGATCTCCTCGGCGTCAATATATATTTCACTATCACTAAGTATCTATCACGCGGCGATGGTCACGACTGTCACTATCTATCTATTTCTAGGATATCGTTGTATTCCAGCATAGATCGGTCTTTCTTAAGGGGATCCTAAAGACGTTTGTATTACCAACCGAATTCTATATCTGTCCTTGTATAGACAATGATGATAGGCAAGGATAGACATGGTTATAGGTTATAATTTCTTCGAAGCTCTCATTTTTATTCCAGGGTTTCAATCTCAATTTCAAAGGTACGTTATTGTTTGTGCACGTCTTCTGAAGGGTGGGAACATTTCATTTCGTACATATTACTTATACAACTGTTTATATTAGAAAATAAGGTAACAGCATTTTTAATTTTTTTCAATTATTACTAATTATTTTACATTCCCACCCTTCATTAGTACCTATACTTTACTCCTGTAAAAGGATTTTGCGATCTATAAAGCCGTTTCAAAATTAGACCTTTGACTGTAATTGTCGGTAATTGAGTCACTTTAGCATCCCCTTAACAGCTTCATGCGTCTGTGATTGAGAAAGAAATCTGATAAGCTCCGTATATCAGCTCAATATAATGCAACATATATACGAATATGTATATACATTTTAGATAAAAACGGTCAGTAAACTTTTATAAAACAATACTCTTTGAAATAATACAAGCAATAATAATTTTTATAATTATCTCTCTATATTATGTTCGCGACCGAACAAAAACCAGCGTCGGGGTATCAATATCGCGAGTCAAAGAAAATCGCGACTTTTAAATAATTTCGGTTTCTCTGCCTTTCAGTGTAAAGTCGGCTAAATTCTGTGTAAGCATAGATTCCTTCGAAGAAATAGCCGTATATTTCCTGGTATACACTTGAAGGGCAGAAAAACAGAGTCCCATTGTGGCCTATATTTACTCGCTCCTTTGTCTCGGGGACTCGGTGCGCGAGGCATACCCCGGGACAAAGCGAGCAAATGATATTTCAAAACAGCTGATCGGTGGCCGGCCTCGAGTTCAGCGTGACGTGCGTCAATACGAATTTCTCGAGACGCCGACAGCTGATTGGCTCAGCTGAATTTTCGGCTCGTTACCGGGGGTCCGGAGGATTCGAGAAAATTCGGAAGTCGTGGTAACAAAACCCCGGACCTTCGCGCGCGAGCTCGCAATCGACGAAAGTTTCTCGGAGAACGCGTGTTAAAGTAAAGTCACTCGCATATCCGTTGCTTACGATTATCGTGTTCTTATTTTCACGCGCGGGAATAGCCGTCGTTCGCGAAACCGTCTGTCCGTAGCTCGCGGCTCAGAGACTCTGTAAATACTTGTATATAATGTACATTCTTGTATTATAGACATTTTACTAAATAAGATTTTCTTCGAATCTTAATTCCTTCCTACCCGCGACTCCTTCGACCATTCGCGCACATTTTATGGTCCTTCGAGCCGGATCTGCTTGACCGGTATTCGTGAAGTGTGTGAGTGAGGATCCTGGTGAGCTTCTCGCGCTTTGAGTGACCGCCGGGTAGAAGACATGAGTCAAGAAGTAGAGGGAATCGTCCGCTCCCAAAACGAGCTGTACGGCCGCATTTCGCGCGCGTACGAGAACTTCAAGAAGGCGGGGCCGACGAAGATCACGCTGGGGCTGGCCGAAGCGCGCCTTCAGGCTCTAGAAGCGAACTGGGCGAAATTCGAGGCGCAAAATGACCAATTGCTCCTACAACCGCAGGAGACTCTCGAAAAGCTCGAATATCGAAAGCAAGACTTGCCAGCGGTAGCCGAGGAAGCATTCCTGCAGCAGAAAGGAGCGTTCCTGGACGCCATCCGAATTATAAAGGCCAAGGAGCGGAGCGCCGCTAAGACCACCGGAGTCGACTCCGCGCACCACTCTGCCTCGGATCCAGCTGCCGCATTTCTCCGGAAAATACGAAGACTGGCCCTCGTTCCGCGACTTGTTCCAGTCCATCCTCGGGAAGGAATCAGATACAACGCAGGTGGAGAAACTCCATTATTTGAAGTCCTGCTTGAAAGGTGAGGCTGAACTTCTTATTCGCAATGTGCCAACGACGGGCGACAATTACGAGCGCGCGTGGAAAACTCTGAGTGCGTATTACGAAAATAAGCGATTACTAGTGCGCGCGTATCTCGCTAATTTCATCGCCTTACCGAAGATGAAAGGCGAGTCGGCCGTCGAGTTGCGTAAAATCTTCCATGGCATAAAAGCCACGGTCAGCTCATTAGACAGTATTGGTCGGGCGATTGGCCGCAGCGAGGATCTATTCGTCTACCTCGCTGTCGAACTCTTAGATCCGCAATCGCGTCGCGAGTGGGAGAATTCCATAAGTGCCGCGAGCGAGCCTCCGTCGTATGGATTGCTCGAACAATTCCTCGATCGCCGGTTACATACGTTGGAGTCGATGCTCCCCGTGAAAGCCGATGGTGCCGCAAACAAGTCGAGCGACGGAACGCAGAAATCGACGCGGAGTTACCTCGCTCGAAAGCAGGATGGCAAGAGTGAAGCAAAGCGAGGCCGTTGCTCTCTCTGCCAGAAAGAGCACATACTCATGTTCTGCGACGATTACAAGAAAAAGACGGCCGTCGAGCGGAAGCAATACGTCGACGATAACGGGTTGTGCGTGAATTGCCTCGGGAAGCACAAATTAGAGGACTGCGCCGTGAAGAAAAACTGTTACGCGTGTGGGGCGCGTCATCATTCGTCTCTCCACGACGCGTGTCGCGAGCTCGGAGTCGCGAAGACGTCGCACGTAGCAACGGATTCGCCCGCCAAGGCCGTGGCGGTGCTTCTTGCCACCGCTCGCGTCCGCGTAGCCGATCGTCACGGTGGCTGGGACATCGCGCGAGCCTTGATAGACCAAGGCTCGGAATCGTCGATGATTTCGGAGCGACTCGCGCAACAGTTGAGACTGCTTCGCTTTCCGGTCGCGGTGAATGTCTTCAGAATCGGCGGGCTGCAATCGGGAGTAGCCCGAGGTCGAGTCGCGATGACGCTATCCTCGCGGAGTGAAGGACGTGCGTTTACAATATCCGCTCTCGTGTTCCCGCGGCGCACCGTGTATGCCGGTGGCATCGAGGCCGGAGCGGCTACTTGGCCGCACCTTCGCGGACTAGAATTAGCGGATCCAGAATTTTGCTCTTCAGATCCGATCGATGTACTTCTCGGCGCCGACATTTACGCGTCGATACTCCGTGCGGGGCTCCGGAAGAGAGGGCCTCGCAAACCGGTCGCCCAGAACACGACGTTGGGATGGATCCTCTCGGGAGTGATCGCTGATTCCGTTTCCGGGCACGTCGCGTACACTCACCAATGCCGGATCGAGGAAGATCTGGTGAGCGTGGTGCGCCGGTTTTGGGAGCAGGAGGAAGTTCCGTCGAGCGCAGTGACTCTCTCGAAAGAGGAAGCTGAGTGCAAGGAACATTTCGTCCGGACGCATTCGCGACGGCCCGATGGACGCTACGTAGTGCGCCTTTCCCTTATCTCGCCGTTGCCGGACCTCTCCGAAACGCGTCGCGTAGCTGAGCGAGTGCTTCGAAGCATGGAGAGCCAGTTCGCGCGGGATGCCGATCTCCAGGCCGCGTACGTGGAGTTTATGAAGCAGTATGCCGAGCTGGGGCATATGGTGCCAGTCCACGGCGACGACTTGATTAGCGCTCGCGTGTGTTACTTGCCGCATCACGGCGTTCTGCGGGAGACGAGCTCTACGACCAAGCTGAGAGTAGTCTTCAATGGCTCAGCTGCCGTCCCGTCCGGGGACTCATTGAACCAGCACATGATGGTCGGGCCCAACCTGCTGCCTGCGCTAACGGACGTTCTTCTACGATGGCGCCGCCACCGATTCGTCTTCGCCACGGACATCGAGAAGATGTACCGGCAGATTGACGTCCATCAGGAGGATATGGACTTGCAGCGGATTCTCTGGCGGTTCGATCCACGAGAGCCTATCCTGGAGTATTGGCTCACCACTGTTACGTACGGCCTGGCCTGCTCTCCACATCAAGCAATTCGTACGATGCACCGGCTGGCCGAGGATGAGAAGCATCGATTTCCGGAGGGAGCAAGCGTCCTGGAGGAAGACACCTACATGGACGACGTGATCTCCGGAGCGAAAACGCTAGCTGCCGCTGTAGAGAAACGGAGACAGTTGGAGCAGATCTGCATGGCGGGCGGCTTTCCGCTGAAAAAGTGGTCAGCCAATGACGAGACTCTCCTGGAGGACGTGCCAGTGGAAGATCGTCTACTGAAGGAGCCTCGAGGATGGCAACCGGGTGAGAGCCATCTGACCTTGGGCCTGCGGTGGCATCCGCACGACGATCAATTCTCGTATACGACTCAGCTGATCCGGACGGAAACGTTCACAAAACGAACGGTCCTCTTGCTGACAGCAAGACTATTCGACCCACTGGGGTGGCTCGCCCCAGCCACGGTGCGCGCGAAGATCTTCTTCCAGTCCACGTGGTTGCTGGGGATTGAGTGGGACGAGCCGCTCTCGGAAGAAGATGTGCAAAACTGGAGAGCATTTCAGTCTGATTTGCCCTCCCTGGAAGCCATCCGCGTTTCGCGCTGGCTGACGAGCGGGGACGAGAGCTGCCGGCTGGAGCTCCATGGCTTTGTTGACGCCTCGGAGCGAGCCTATGCCGCCGTCATCTATTTGCGAGTCGAGAGAGGAGACGGAGAAGTCGAGGTGAGGCTGCTCGAGGCAAAAACGAAGGTTGCCCCGCTGAAACAGGTGACCTTGCCGCGTTTGGAACTAAGCGCCGCGACTTTGCTTGTGCGACGAGTGGCACACGTTCAGCAAGTCCTTGAAGCAAAGAATGTCCCCTCGCATCTGTGGTCGGACGCCAAGGTTGTGCTGGGCTGGATCCGCGGACATCCGTCGGCCTGGAAAACCTATGTAGCCAATAGGGTAAGCGAAATCCAGACGACCCTGCCTGACGCAATCTGGCACCACGTTCCCGGGCGAGAAAACCCCGCCGATTGCGCTTCGCGCGGCATATCTTCAGCAGAGCTGGTAAACCACCCGCTCTGGTGGCAGGGCCCATCATGGCTGAGGACCGAGTCCAGCCCGTGGACCGCCCTTCCTGAGACCGAGCTTCCTGCTAGCCTGCCGGATCGGCGAACTGCTGTGCACGCTACGGCCACGTCCACGGAGAAGATCTACGACCCCTCAGAGTTAACGGGAAGTTCCTCTCTGACACGACTGTTAAGACGGACGGCCTGGTGCCGTCGCTGGCTACGGCGATTGCCCCGGCAGAGGACCGTCGCTGACTCTCAAATTGATTTCGAAGTTCCGCTCGTGCTCCAGTTTTCCGAGCTCGATGACGCCCGACGTGGCTGGATCCGAGTGGTGCAGGAAGCAGCAGGGGAACTGAGAGCGGGGAACTGAGAGCGATTTCAAAGGGCGAGCAGCTGCCGGCACGCAGTAGCCTCGCTAAGCTAAACCCGCTTCGAGACGAGCAAGGGATCCTGTGAGTGGGTGGGCGACTCCGGCACGCTTTCCTAGCTCCCGACGCAAAGCACCCGATGATCCTGCCGAGTGAATCCCATTTCAAGCGGCTCGTCATCGAAGCTCACCATCGACGGACGCTGCACGGAGGTGTGCAAATGACTCTGAGTTCCATCCGGCAGGAGTTTTAGATACCTCGAGGTCGTTCACTTGTAAAGGGCTGCATCCACCGCTGCTTAATCTGTCTGCGATGGCGGGCGGCTTCGCCGCAGCCGCTCATGGGGGACCTGCCGCCGCCCAGGGTAACGCCATCTCGCCCGTTTCTTAACACGGGCATCGACTATGCCGGTCCAGTATAGCTGCGGACGTCCAAAGGCCGAGGACACCACGCAGCCAAAGCGTTTATTACTGTCTTTATTTGTTTGAGTTCCAGAGCCGTTCATTTAGATGTGGCGTCGGACTACTCCGCGGAGGCGTTCCTGGCCGCCCTACGCCGATTCGTCGCCCGCCGAGGCCTGTGTCGCGCGCTTTATAGCGATTGCGGGACGAACTTCGTCGGAGCTGACGCTCAGCTGAAAGCCTTGTTCTCCGCTAGTGATCAGGAAAGCCGACGAATCGCAGCACGCGTCGCAGAGGAGAGCATACAGTGGCATTTCAACCCTCCGGCGACGCCTAACTTCGGCGGAATTTGGGAAGCCGCTGTTAAATCAATGAAGTTGCACTTGAGGCGGGTCATAGGCGAAACGAAACTAACGTACGAGGAGATGGCCACCGTCCTCGCGCAAGTCGAAGCGTGCTTGAACTCACGCCCGCTCCAAGCCCTATCAGATGACCCGAAGGACTTAACCGCGCTGACGCCGGGCCACTTCCTCATCGGCTCGGCACTCAATGCAGTACCAGAGCCGTCTCTAGCCGAGGAGTCAACGAGCCGCCTCTCCCGGTGGCAGCTGCTGCAAAGAATTCGGGATCAATTCTGGGACCGGTGGTCAAAGGAATATCTCCACACGCTGGCGCACCGGCCAAAATGGGTCAAGGCTAGCGAGGAGATTCAAGTCGGCCGATTGTGCCTCCTGAGGAGCGAAACGACCCCACCGACGAAATGGCCTCTAGCGAGAATCGAGGAGCTGCACCCTGGGGGAGACGGCCACGTTCGCGTAGTCTCCGTTCGAACGGCTACCTCGCGCTTTACCCGGCCCGTGAGTAAGCTCGTTCTCCTCCCCGTGAGGGCCGCGCCTGAGAATGACGTCCGCTAAGTACACTCTCTGTACTAATTTTTAAATTTTCTTGCTATTTTTTCCTTAATATTTTTCGTTAAAATACTGCTTTGTAAAATTATCTTTAAAATTGTGCTCATTGTGAGTTCGCCGATGGCGAGAAGCGTAAAGCCTAACGTACATCATATCCCCTCGCCTGTATTGCGAGGCGTACTTGCGTTCCATCGCGTTCGGTCAAGCACGTTCACGTTCTCGGCGCGTGTTCGATTGCGACGTTACCACAGTATCATTCGTAGGTTGCACCATACGAGGCGGGCGGAATGTTCGCGACCGAACAAAAACCAGCGTCGGGGTATCAATATCGCGAGTCAAAGAAAATCGCGACTTTTAAATAATTTCGGTTTCTCTGCCTTTCAGTGTAAAGTCGGCTAAATTCTGTGTAAGCATAGATTCCTTCGAAGAAATAGCCGTATATTTCCTGGTATACACTTGAAGGGCAGAAAAACAGAGTCCCATTGTGGCCTATATTTACTCGCTCCTTTGTCTCGGGGACTCGGTGCACGAGGCATACCCCGGGACAAAGCGAGCAAATGATATTTCAAAACAGCTGATCGGTGGCCGGCATCGAGTTCAGCGTGACGTGCGTCAATACGAATTTCTTGAGACGCCGACAGCTGATTGGCTCAGCTGAATTTTCGACTCGTTACCGGGGGTCCGGAAGATTCGAGAAAATTCGGAAGTCGTGGTAACAAAACCCCGGACCTTCGCGCGCGAGCTCGCAATCGACGAAAGTTTCTCGGAGAACGCGTGTTAAAGTAAAGTCACTTGCATATCCGTTGCTTACGATTATCGTGTTTTTATTTTCACGCGCGGGAATAGCCGTCGTTTGCGAAACCGTCTGTCCGTAGCTCGCGGCTCAGAGACTCTGTAAATACTTGTATATAATGTACATTCTTGTATTATAGACATTTTACTAAATAAGACTTTCTTCGAATCTTAATTCCTTCCTACCTGCGACTCCTTCGATCATTCGCGCACAATTATTATATCTTAAATGTGCATGAATTTTCTTCTAACTACACTGGGCAACAAAATTATCGCAACAAAAATTTTCGTCAAAAATTTGCCCAACTTCAAATAAGCACAACTTCGCGAAAAATTATAATATCTGAAAGTTTTTTTTTTCATTTTAAAGGGTGAAGTCTGTACTTTAAGGAACCATTGTTCGATTTTGAATTTAGCCTCCCCCCCTCCCGCCGTTCTTCCAAAAGTAAGGACGTGTTTTTTCTCCGAAAAATTGCATACTTTGACACATTCTACGGAGTAGAATGAATTTTTTTCGTAACTATCATAGCAACCATCGTAAAATATAGACTTTTCCCTGCAAATTAAAAAAAAAATAAGTTCGTACGATTTTTTTTCGCCGAGTTATGGCTTATCAAAGTTACCTATGCATTTTTGAGCATTCAATCACCGCCAACATTAGCATTACCCGATGGACACCACTGGGAGGTTGCTGGTCGGATTTTGCCCATCGTGTGTGTGTGTGTGTGTGTGTGTGTGTGTGTGTGTGCGTGTGCGTGTGCGTGTGTGCGTGTGTGTGTTTTGGGTGGGAGGGAGGGCTATAGGTACGTTTGCACTTAAAACTGCGTATTTCCGCCTCGACGTTGAATGACTTCTTGCAGACGTTCACGCATATTGATGCAGTTTCTAATTGTGGCTTGAGGAATTTCATACCATATTCGCTGTAATGCCGCAGCTAGTTGTTGGAGATTTGTTGGCGGTCTCTCCAAATCTCGAAGCCTTCTTCCCATCATATCCCACACATGTTTGATAGGATTTAAATCTGGGCTTACCGGTGGATGTGGTAGCACCTCGCTGTTGTTTTCTTCGAGAAAATTATGAGCAATTCTGGCAGTGTGTGGGCGAGCATTGTCCTGCATTAGAATAAAATTGCGCCCCATTTGACGACGCATCGGAATTACTTGAGGACGCAAAATTTCCTCCACGTAGCGTACCGCTGTCATTCCAGGAGGTGGTAAGATGACGAGGTTTGTGCGTCTATGCGTCGATATTCCACCCCATACCATGACGGAACCACCACCAAATGCTCGGACAGGCTCGACGCAATTCCGTTCAAATCGGTGTCCACGACGACGCCAAACACGGACTCTTCTATCGGAATTGAAGAGACAAAATCGTGATTTGTCAGTGAACAATACATTGCTCCATTGTCTCGCAGTCCAATTCTAATAAGTGTGTGCATATTGCAAACGAGCACATCGATGAGCCACAGATAACATTAACACTCGAGCACGAGCCCGCAAACTCAAGCCTCTTTCGTGAAAACGCCTCCTGATCGTTTGAGCGCTGATTTGTCTGTGCGGGAGAGCTTCATTCGCAATTTGTCGCGCAATCATTGTCGGATTTCGCACTGCTTCATTGACGATGAGCCGATCTTCTCGAGCTGACGTTACTCGTCTTCGACCTTGTCCTCTCCTCCGACTAAATCTGCCTGTCTGTTGATAACGAGCCCAAACTCGAGAGATGGAGGACCGATGAACGTCCATTCTTTTTGCCACATAATTTCTGCTCAATCCTTCTTCCAGAAGAGCAATGATTTGCGCACACTGATTTTCATTTAAACGAGGCATTGTTACGATTTTGTCGTTTGTTTTCGAATAAACGATACAATACAGTGCACAGTGATTGCAATACTGTGAAGTTACTTACAGAAGTAATGTACTGTGAAGTTAACTTAGTACATTACTTCTGTAAGTAACTTCACAGTATTGCATTCACTGTGCACTGTATTGTATCGTTCATTCGAAAACAAACGACAAAATCGTAACAATGCCTTGTTTAAATGAAAATCAGTGTGCGCAAATCATTGCTCTTCTGGAAGAAGGATTGAGCAGAAATTATGTGGCAAGAAGAATGGACGTTCATCGGTCCTCCATCTCTCGAGTTTGGGCTCGTTATCAACAGACAGGCAGATTTAGTCGGAGGAGAGGACAAGGTCGAAGACGAGTAACGTCAGCTCGAGAAGATCGGCTCATCGTCAATGAAGCAGTGCGAAATCCGACAATGATTGCGCGACAAATTGCGAATGAAGCTCTCCCGCACAGACAAATCAGCGCTCAAACGATCAGGAGGCGTTTTCACGAAAGAGGCTTGAGTTCGCGGGCTCGTGCTCGAGTGCCAATGTTATCTGTGGCTCATCGATGTGCTCGTTTGCAATATGCACACACTTATTAGAATTGGACTGCGAGACAATGGAGCAATGTATTGTTCACTGACAAATCACGATTTTGTCTCTTCAATTCCGATAGAAGAGTCCGTGTTTGGCGTCGTCGTGGACACCGATTTGAACGGAATTGCGTCGAGCCTGTCCGAGCATTTGGTGGTGGTTCCGTCATGGTATGGGGTGGAATATCGACGCATAGACGCACAAACCTCGTCATCTTACCACCTCCTGGAATGACAGCGGTACGCTACGTGGAGGAAATTTTGCGTCCTCAAGTAATTCCGATGCGTCGTCAAATGGGGCGCAATTTTATTCTAATGCAGGACAATGCTCGCCCACACACTGCCAGAATTGCTCGTAATTTTCTCGAAGAAAACAACAGCGAGGTGCTACCACATCCACCGGTAAGCCCAGATTTAAATCCTATCGAACATGTGTGGGATATGATGGGAAGAAGGCTTCGAGATTTGGAGAGACCGCCAACAAATCTCCAACAACTAGCTGCGGCATTACAGCAAATATGGTATGAAATTCCTCAAGCCACAATTAGAAACTGCATCAATATGCGTGAACGTCTGCAAGAAGTCATTCAACGTCGAGGCGGAAATACGCAGTTTTAAGTGCAAACGTACCTACAGCCCTCCCTCCCACCCAAAACACACACACGCACACACGCACACACGCACACGCACACGCACACACACACACACACACACACACACGATGCGCAAAATCCGACCAGCAACCTCCCCGTGGTGTCCATCGGGTAATGCTAATGTTGGCGGTGATTGAATGCTCAAAAATGCATAGGTAACTTTGATAAGCCATAACTCGGCGAAAAAAAATCGTACGGACTTATTTTTTTTTTAATTTGCAGGGAAAAGTCTATATTTTACGATGGTTGCTATGATAGTTACGAAAAAAATTCATTCTACTCCGTAGAATGTGTCAAAGTATGCAATTTTTCGGAGAAAAAACACGTCCTTACTTTTGGAAGAACGGCGGGAGGGGGGGAGACTAAATTCAAAATCGAACAATGGTTCCTTAAAGTACAGACTTCACCCTTTAAAATGAAAAAAAAACTTTCAGATATGACAATTTTTCGCGGAGTTGTGCTTATTTGAAGTTGGGCAAATTTTTGTCGAAAATTTTTGTTGCGATAATTTTGTTGCCCATGTATATTTGTAATGTCATCAACTTTTCACGCTTGTTGAATATTCTTATATTAACTGTCACAATTAATATTAACCTCGCGACACGACGCAAGCTGTCACGTCACGACACACACGCACGAAACTCGCGGAACTCGCCGCGGTCTCGCGATCACCCGGCTTCGATCGGCCAATCAGACGCGCGGAAAAGCGACAACACTATGTGCGAGATATTTCGACTCGGAACGCTCACTTCTCGGGTAAACATGGATTTTTTTATTATAGATTATTTCAACATGTAACGTTTAATTATAATTTTTTAAATAAAAGTATTCAGTACATATGAATAAAATTAGATAAGCAAAATAACTTGTTGCACATGTAATTAACGTAAAAAATACATGCTTTATCTATAAAATATATAATATATTATATTCAAATATAATATCATAAATCTGCAAAAATGTAAACAATATTATGTGAAAATATATAATTATTGGTTTTGAAAAATAACTATTTGATTGTGAAAACTTCTTATTGAAGTGAAACTTCTTTAGGCACGGTAGTGAGTTCAATTCGCGACACGAAAAAGTGTGACGGAAGTGAAACTTCTTTGGTACGGTAGTAAGTTCGATTGTGCGACACGAAAAGTGTAACGAAAATTTGACCAATAGGCGTACGGCGTTGGCGAGACAGTTCTTCTTCTGGCACGGTTGTAAGTTCGATTATGCGACACGAAAAGTGTAACGAAAATTCGACCAATAGGCGTACGAAATGAAACTTCTTTGGTACAGTAGTAAGTTCGATTGTGCGACACGAAAACACGTCACGAAATAGTGTCACGAAAATTCGACCAACAGGCGTACAAAGTGAAACTCCTTTTAAATCGGTAAGTAAATTCGATTTTGCGACTCGAAAACGCGTCACGAAAATTCAATCAGGCGTACGGCACTGGCGAGACGGATATAGTGAGAACTGCGTGTAACACTATATTTTCCAGTTGCGGGCGGCTTGGAGTGACTAATTCCGTTGCATTGTTTTTGTATTAATTTCAGAAAAGTTATGGCAAAGCCTTGCCTTCAGAAGTTTCACTTCTAACGCGCGTGGCGACCACGCTTTTATTTTTTTCGTTTTACATTTTCACTTAAAGTTTTGCCTTTGTGATATAATCTTATAGAAAAATATTTTTTTAGAATATTATTTAATAATTCGTCTTTATGATTATTAATAAGGGATTTTTCAATTAAAAAATTTTACTTTTCAAACATATTAAATGACAGTAATTGTTTGAGATCGGGATAATAGAAATCGCATTCGATTGCATATCCGTGCAAGCACGCGTTGAATAAAATTGTCGCTTAAAATCTCGCATTAAAAGAATAGCCTTTGTGAGGGTATAGCATGGATCTTTCGTCATTAGTCCGGAAAGTTCGCTATCATTAGCAATAACACAATCCGGCGGACAAATAAAGTCAAGCAAACAAAGGAAAAATCCATGTTATAAACAAAGCCAGCGAAAACACGCAACGACCTCGTCGGGTCGTCACGTGAAAGCAGTGACGTCAGCACGATGACGTTGGGCTCCGATGGCCAATCACTCTCCCGAAACCAGCCTGGAGGGAGGTTCGCCTCGGAGGTGATAAAAAGACCACCGCCGCGCCGCGGAATCGATTTCGCTCGCAGATCACCGCTAGTACACCGCTTTTCAATACCGCTTATCACCGCCTTTTCGCACTTGCTTTCGCACCCGCGATTCGCTTGCTTTTTCGCCGCTTTCGCCGTGCTAAACTCTGTGCGCGCTCACGGGACTCCGCCTGAAAGAACCTTCTGTAAATACTTGTATACATATTCATTTAAATGTGAGTTGGCGACACTGCGGGGCGTCGCGGCGCCACTCCAACTGCCTCCGACTCGGCGCGGATTTTCGAAATCAACCGGCTGTCCGGGCTGCGATGATTGAGCCGGCTTTCGGGGTCAGGCTGGCCGGGCCTCGGCCCCGTCCGCTGGCAGCCCCTCGGGGTGGCGGTCACAGGGCTGTACCCTTCCCTGGGCCGCTCCTGGGCACTTTGGCCTGAGTGGCATTTCGCTCGGGTGTGTCCCGGGGCCTCTCGATTCCTCTCTTGCCGCTGTTGTGACCGAGTGCGGAGTGGCCTCCGGCCGGCGGTACTCCAATGCGATTGCGGGAAGGTCCGGGCGACCCGACTGGCGACCATGTCCCCCGGCCGCCTCCTTAGTCTTGACAGTTCTTCCACGTTGCGGCTTGCGGTTGTTACAGCCTGATTCCGGTCACCACCGGCGATCCCTTAAAAACTTAAAGGCTAATTAGACCAATTAATATTACGCAACCGCCCTCCCCTCGCTCCGAGGAGGTGGCACCCCCGAATTCTCCTCGGCCGAGCCCGTCCGGGAAGTAGACGCGACTTGTCACGTCACACACTGTATGAGACTTCATGAACATTTCATATCCGTTCAGTCTCCACATTGCTTTTGGTGTACTAACATATCTTGCATCCATGAATGATTCTACCTCATCTATTTTAATGAGTCTCGTTCCGTCTCTTGCTTGCACCTCAATGGCAGCACAATCAAATCCTTTATGAATGTATTTGTTGTTTGGCGCTCGCCTGTATATAGTCGTTTAGATCCCGTATTATTAAGTTGTATGTAGTTGATGTTAGCTTACGTAGAATTAAGTTGCATATTTGTCATTGATCGCTTTAACCGTACTAAATCAAGCAGGTACTACGGCGAGCGAGTACCAATCTCCCAAATAATTAGGCGAGCCACCCGCAGGCGGGCAGCACGAGTCGGGTGAGTCGCGCGAGTATTTACCGCGGTCCGCCAACGTTTCGCGCGAGTCATCGCACCCGTGATCGATTGTATCGATGGTACTACTGGCCGTAGTACCCGCTTGATTTAGTACGGTTAAAGCGATCAATGACAAATATGCAACTTAATCCTACGTAAGCTAACATCAACTATATATAACTTAATAATACGGGATCTAAACGACTATATACAGGCGAGCGCCGGACATGCCGCCCACCAAAATACAACGCTTTGTATTTTACGACTCCACATCTGCGGCCCGAGGTAGAGTGCCCGTCGGCAAGGGGCACAAGATCGAGCCGTCCGCCACCCGGACCGTGGCGATACGCGGAACGCCATCGCTACCCAAATGTAGCGCTTCCGCACGGCCGCGCTTCCAGCGCAAGGGGGACGCGTTATCGTCTTTGCCTCGAAGGTCAATCCCGAGTGGATGAACCTGCCGCCCACCCTGAGAATACCCGTTGGGTCCAGAAAGGCGCGAGCTTGAGAAGAGGTTTTGGTAGTCTCTTCCGTTTCTGATTCGATTGATTTCTTCGCGACAGGATTCCGATTGTACGAGTTTTACTATAACTAATAACGCCGAATGCATTTCGAGTTGATCCACGGCCGAGGTCGCGGGCACCGGCTTGGTCTTGGATCGACTAGTAAAGTTTAGGAGATACTCTACTATTCTATGATTCTTATCTAACGGCGGAATCTATCTAACAATGAATCTATGGAGTCAGGCGGATCGGGCGCGGCGATGTCCGAGCAACGCGATTGCGACGAAGGTCTTCCATCGATGTGGTAAAGACGCGATCGTCCGAGGGAGGGGCTCGTCCGTCATATCCATACGACCGCCATCGAGACAATCCCGCGTGAATGCATTATAGCTATCACGAAATTTTACAAAATTCTACGTTTAATTTGAATCGGCGCTCGAATGCGCGCAATCGATCAACGGCTATCGGCCGAAAATCCACGGAAATAGGAGAGTCAGATTCACATAGATACGAAACAACGAAGCGACCCGAATGATCGCAATCAGGGAGCTTTGTCAAACGGATCGAAGTAAGGGCGCGCGTGTGAGCGACACTCGTTTACGACCTCCGAATGAGGTCTGGCCGTTAGGTGACACCCGAAGCCCTCCGTGATAGCGGGAGGAACAATCGTGCTAAGCCGAGACGGCGGTAGTTTATGACCTCCGAATGAAGTCCGGCCGTACTTCGCATTACCCGACTCGTGCTGCCCGCCTGCGGGTGGCCCGCCTAATTATTTGGGAGATTGGTACTCGCTCCGGCCGTACTTCGCAGGTGCACCAGAAGGACGAGACCGGAGGAACGAGAGAGAGAACCCCGCTGCAAGAAGGGACGGGCAACGAACGGTGAGTCGCTAATAAATAATTGTTTGCTCGTTTTGCATTGTATTTCATCTCGTGAGAAAACGGTCCCTCTGGTCCTTCTGGTCGAGAGTTTTCACGCTATAGAACATTCGCGAATCCGGGGCGACTCACACCACCCCGAGCACTTGTATAAGTATGTATGTATGTATGCCGTTTATTGCATTTCCCCGTAGGGTTTACAAGGCGTTTTTATGAGGAACGTACCCAAATCTCGTACATTCTCTTTCCCCTGCGCCTGGCCATTTGCGACCTTACAAAAATATTTACCCCCCCTCCCCTCCCCTCTTCATCCCTCTTCTTCTTCCTCCGCTTCCGCCGTCCATTCTTCCTTCCTTCCTTCCTTCTCCGTCCTTCCTGTCGACTCCTCCTTATTTGGTCTGCTGCCTCTCTCATCCCTCCTCCTTCTCCTCCTCTGGGCTCAAGAGAAGCTTCTCCTCCATCCTTCTCGTGATTTCTTCCTCCGCCGATCTCCCTGTGCCCTTATGCACCTCCCTTCTCCCTTCTTCTCTCTCCCTAACCCTCCTTTCCACCGACTTATCCTCATGTATCTTAACTCCTATGGAATTCCCTGCCCTTCTCCTCGCCTCCAAAACTCGCCTCTTCTCCTCCTCGTCTCCTAGCTTAACCAAAATCGTCAACCAAATCCCTCTCTGCCCCACCACTATCACCTCTCTTACCTTCACCTTCACCTTCAGCCCTTCTTCGAAAAGCTCCTTCACTTTCTCCCAGTTGGTCTCCTTTCCTTCCCATTTCTCTTTCTCCACTCTTATAATTATATTCCTCTTTCTGAAATCGTCCTCGTTCCTCTCACCCTCACCTGCCCACCATTTCTTCTTTCCCGCCCTACTCTCCTCACTATCCTCCCTCTTCCTTTTGCCTCCACTTTGTTCCACCCTTTCCATCTTTCTCTCCAGCCTCCTTACCTTCTCCTCCAGCTCCTCCATCCTCTCGTCCTTTTTTCTGTCTTCCTCCTTCTTTTCCTTCAGTATCTTCCTTAACTTCTCCTCTACAATCCCTTCCACTGCCTCCACTATCATTCTCCCTTCACGCTCCATCCTGCCTGCCCTATAACAGAACAATTACTCACTTCTCCTTTTCTCTACTCTCCTCTTCCCCCCCTCCCACTTATCCTCCTCTCCCATTTCCCCTTCCGTCTTCCCCACTACCCTCCTTTAACTCTTCTAAATCTCCCTTTCCACTCCTTCTCTTCCCTTCTAATTCTAGCATCCATTCCTCTCCTCCTCCTTCCTCGTCCAAGACCCATCCTACCGCTTCCTGCCAGCTTCCCTTTCCTGAATTCCATCTTCTACATTCTTCCCATACATGCTCCCACGTTTCCTCTTTATTCTCACACAACCTACACTTCTTTTTCTCCTCCGCTTCCCAGTATCTGCTCTCTCCTATCTCGTTCCCTAATCTGAATCTCGCCACCCTTCCCCATCTACTTTCTCCCCAACCCTTCTTCAAATATCCCGGGATACCCTCTCCCTTTATCCACTTATACCACTTATTATATTCTGATTTCTCGATCCTCTCCCATCTCTCTTTCCTCTGCGTCTCCCTATCCCCTTCAAACAATTTAAGAAACCATACGTCTCCATCTCCTCTCATCTTTTCCACCTCTTTTAACCCCACACCTCTGTCTTCGAAGAACTTTCCTCTCTCTCTTTCCCAATCTGAGCCAGCTTTCCCTTCCCTCTCTCTTTCCTTCAACTCTTCCCAGGCAGCCCTCGCCAATTCACTTCCTCCACCTTCCTCTAACTTTTTCTCAAATCTCCATGCCCTCATTCCTGCTCTTCCTCTTAATTTCTCCCTTTGTAACTCCTCCCTCACTAGGTACCACGGTGTTCTCACATCCGCTCCCAATACCCATCTAATGTACCTTTCTTCCATTCTTTCTATTCCTTCCCTTTCTCTCCATCCCCATATTTCCGCTCCATAACTCAACACCGTCCACACCAATCTATCGAACAGCCACAGTCTTTTTCCCCAGTCCTTCCCGAATCTCCTCTTCCCTATCCCCCATACTTTTCCCATTACTGCGGCCGCCTTTTTGATCCTTTCCCTTATTTGGGCTTCCTGCCCTCCATTTCTTTGAAACACGTATCCTAAATACCGAAATTCCCTCACCTCTTCTAACTCTTTTCCTTCCCATCTCCACTTCCTCTTACTGTCCCTCCCCCCTCCTTTCCTAAACCTCATTATTTTTGTTTTCCCCACGTTCAATTCCAATCTCTTCCTGCCCAGGTACCCCTCTAGTCTTTCTATCAGACTCCTCATTTGATCCTCGTCCTCTGCGATTAGCACTATATCATCCGCATAGGCCAGAGTATACACCCTCTTGCCTCCTAGCATTATCCCTCCCCATTTAACTCTACCCATTTCCTCTTCCAGGTCTGCTAGCAACACATTGAACAGAATCGGGCTCAAAGGGCATCCCTGCCTTACTCCCCTCCCCGTCCAAAATACTTCTCCCAATTCGTTTCCTCCTCTTACCCTACTCTTCGTCTCTCTTAACATCTCTTCCGTCCTTCTCACCAGTCCTTCCCTTATTCCCCTTTCTCTCATAGCTTTTATTAGTATTCCTCTATCCACCGAATCGAACGCCGCCTTAAGGTCCACAAAGCATGCTATTAGTTTTCCCCCTTTCTTCTCTAACCTTCTGTTCACCATGTAGTTCAACACGTAAATGTTGTCTATCGTTCCCATTCCCCTTCTAAAACCTGTCTGGTTGTGCGGTACCATTCTCTTTCCCTCTATCTCCTCCCTTATCCTCTCCGCCAGAATAGCCGTGTACACCTTATACAAGGAAGGCATTATTGTCACCCCTCTATATTCCTCTGCCCTCTTTCCTTCCCCTTTCTTTACGATTGGCGCAATTATACCTTCCTTCCAAATTTCCGGCCATCCTCCCCCCTTCCATATCTTATTGATAAATTTCCATGCCCAAACCTCCAACCCCTTCCCCCCTCGCTTCCAGGCCTCTCCTGGAATCTCATCCTTTCCCATTGCCTTTCCGTCCTTTAGCTTCTTTATAACTCTCCTCATTTCCTCTAGGCTTATCTCCACTTCCTCCTCTCCTTCCTTTTCTTCCCTCTCTCCTTCCTTCCCCATCCTCACCCTCCCCTCTACTCCTCCTAATAACTTCATAAAGTGCTCTTTCCATTCCTCCTCTTCTATTCCTTCCTCTATTCCCCTCCTTTGTCTTCTCTCCCTATTCACTATCTCCCATACCTCCGCCTCCCTCCTTGCTTCCTCCACTTTTCTCTCCCATCTCTGGTTCTCCTCTTCCTTCTTTCTCTTACATATCTCCTTAAATTCTTTCCTCCTTTCCTTGTACGCACTGGCCTCTCCTCTTTTCTTCCTCCAATCCCTTAATTTTCTCCTTGTCTCTTTCTTCGCTTCTCGACATTCCTCATCCCACCATCCCACCTTCCCTTTCTTATTTCCCAGCTCCTCTACTTCTTTTATTGCCTCTGTTATTCTTGTTTCCATTTCTTCCCATTCCTTATTCAACTCTTCTTCTTTTTCTTCCACCTCTCCTATTTTTTCTCTAAACCTCTTTGTTCCTTCCTCGTTCCACACCCCCCTGCTTCTTTTCTTCCACCCTCCTCTCCTGCCTTCCCCCTCTTCCCCTCTTCTCACTTCTATTTCCAATGGGTGATGGTCCGAGTCTACTCTCTCCCCCACTACCATGCTCACTATCTTCTCTCTTACTTCTCCTTCCCCTATTATGTAATCAATCACCGTACCTCCTCTTCCCCCCGTGAAAGTAAGCTCCCCCTCCTCGTCTCCTCTCACATTTCCATTAAATATCTCCCATCCTCTCTCCTCTAAGCTCTTTACCAACAGCCTCCCCTCTTTGTCCACCTTCTTGTCCTTCGACCTTCTTCCTTCTCCCAGTCCTCCTCCCTCCTCTTCCTCTATCCTCCCACCTTCTTGACCAGTCCTCGCATTAAAATCTCCCCCAATTATCGTATACCTTCCTTCTTCTTTCTTTTCCATTCTATCTCCTAACTCCTGTACGATCTCCTCCATCCCCTCTTTCTTTGCATACACCCCTATAATACTCCAGTTCTCGCCACCTGTTCTGACCTTTCCCGCAATCCAACCCTCCCTCTCTACTTCTATTGCCGTTCCCTTTTCTTTTAATCCTTTCCTTATTCCCATTATCATCCCTCCTATTGCTCTTCCTTTTTTATTCTTTTTCTTCGCCATTTGCACCCCCCACTCGTACCCTTTTGGAAGTCTCCCCCTTATTCTTTCCCAACCCTTTTCTCCTATCCAGGTCTCTAACATGACTAACACATCTTCTTTCTTCAGCCCTTCCCAAAAATCCTTATCTTTATTTTCCAACCCAGCTACGTTCCAGAATACTATCCTCCAAACTGACTTACTTTCCCCCTCTTCTTCTCTTCTAACTTTCGCGTTGTCCTTCTCTATCTCACCCCCTCTATCCTCTTCTCCTCTCATTCCCCCGTCTCCATTCCTACCTCTCCCTCTCCTCCTTTACCTTCTTTCCCTTCCTTCCCTCCTCTGCTCTCCTTTCTTCTCCTTCCCCTTTCGTCCTTTAACACCTCCTCTTCTATATCCCATCTCCACCAAGTATTTTCCAGCCTTATTCTGCCTGCCTTAATCCATGCCCTCCTTCCCTCTCTTTCCTCCCCTCTCGCTATCTCTCTCAACCTCCAATTCGTTCTTCTTTCCTCCCACGATAGGTCCTCCGTAATTCTTTCCTTTCTCCCCACTAGGCTCCTCTTTTTTTCCATAACCTCCCATTTCTGTTCTTCGTTCTCCAATTTTAATAGCACCATTTCCCTTCCTTTTTCTGCATCACCTCCTATTCTCTTCACCTCTATAGCCTTTACTTTCGCTCCTATTCCTTCAAGTAACTTTTCTGCATTTTCTCTCCTCCCTCCTTCTTTTACTTCCAGCCCTCTTATTACAATGTTTCTTCTTCTCTCCTCCTTTTCTTTCCTTTCCAGCCTTCTCTCCAGCTCTCTCATTTTCTCCCCCACCTCCCCTCTACCGTTTCTTTCCTCCTCCTTCTTCTCCTCCTTCCTCTCTTTCATTTTTTCCTCCAATCTCCTTATTCTTTCTTCCATTTTCTCCTTCTGCTTATTTGCCTCTTCCCTCTCCTCTTTCCATCTCTTCTCACGCTCCCTAAACTCCCTTCTCAGGTCCTCTATCTCTTCTCTCATCTTCCTACCCTGCTCCTTGAAACCCTCCCTTAGCTCTTCTCTCACTGCCCTAAATTCCTCCATCATTTCTCCCATTCTTTCTCCCAACTCCTTCACACTTATCTCCGAGTCTTTTTTAGGAGATTTTACCGTCATGTTGCTTCTCTTGAAGATCTCCTCCTTTTCCTCCCCCCCGCTCCTCTCCATTTCCTCCCTCTTCCTCTTCCATAACTCTTCTATATTTCCCGTGCTCCCCCTTCTAACTTTCTCCTTTTCCTTAACCTTACCTATCGCACCCTTTCCCTCCTTCCCGTTTTCTTTCCCTTCACTCATCTCCTCCTACCTCGGCTCAGTTCCCCCTCTAGCTCCACAACCTACTCTATGCCCTGTCTCGCGTTGCTGTCCGCGTCCCGGATCCTGCGTCGAGTCGCCCCTCTCTCTTCGCTATCGTTCGCGCCCCACCTCGTGCTGCCGCTCTCAGCTCGGCTCACCTGCCGTGCGCCCCTCTAGCTCAGCTATCGTTCGTGCTTCCACCTTCTCAGTGCCTGGCCACTTTACCTCCCTTTATCTCCTCTTCCCCGCCTCTCTTCTGTTCCCCTTCTTACCTCCTCACTCTCTCACCTCCACACCTCCTTGCTCAGTCACCCTCTCCTTCCTCCGCTTCCCTCGTCACTCTCTTCTAAACCCTTTTGCTCTCGCTCACTTTCACACCTGTCACTCTCGTTCTCTCCGGAACCGGAAGTTCCACTTGTATAAGTATTTAACGCTTTTTACTGATGAACATATTTCCAAATTTGTGTGCCGATCATATTTCATTAATAAATATGGCGAATATGGCACTACCCATCGATTATCAATTTCTTTTCCTCTTACCTTGTATTTTTTCCCTGTATTCCTTCTTTGATACATGGGATATCCATTCTCATTTGCTTTTGTTTCGTCTCAAAATTTTTTTGGATAGCCTTTTGTACACTTTCTATCTTCCCCTATGCAAGGATATCTTCTCGATGTGTCGCTACATGGTCCGTGAATCATATGCCTTAAAACCATTGCATTAAGCTCTGGATACATTTCTTCATCAGGGATTTCAGCCCATACCATCTTGTCTATTATTTCTTTATGCCCTGACTTTTCTTCATCACCTAACATTGCAAGTAAATGCAAATGTGGTAGTCCTCTTTTTTGGAACTCAATTACGCCTACATGGGCTATGATTTTTCCGAAAATTTTCTTTTGCATTAGATCTGTTAAGTTCCTATAAATTTTAGTTTTTGGTGTTTAAGTAAGCACGCCTAGTGAAAATTATATCCAATAAGGTTCGTCTGGGCGCAGCGGCGCTAACAACCACACGCGCACGTCTCGTGGTAGTATTTTTCCGGTTGGTATTCTTTTTAGCGCGCGCCAAAAACTCCAGCCTATTACACTCGTCTTTTGGTAGCGTTCGTTAGAAGACATGCGAGCGTGACATTGTAATACTGATTCCAGTTATATTAAAGTAGTGTTCTTTATCATTCGGCTAATTCTGTTTTTCTCAACCTGCGCACATCCAAGATAATACCCAACAAGATCTCTCATCAGTTCTTTTACATCCAAGTTGAAGGTTTTTGCTACTAAATCTGGACGATATTCTACCTGGCATCCATCAAGGTTTTCCTTAATTGACGGAGACTGTGGATTGCATGTGACTGTTAAAAAGATGTCTGGTTTCCCAAACTTTCTCACCATAGACATTGCATCTTGATATCTTTCTTGCATATTCCTTGGACTTCCCATAAATGATGATGGTAATTGTTCGGCGTATCGCCTCGTATATGTTGTAGTCGTTAGTATAGTCACTTTCTATTCATGTAATTGTATATAATTCATACTTAGTTACATAAGTCATAAATAGTTACCCCGTCGCAATTGTAATTCTCGCGCGAAACGTCAGCGGATCGCGAGCAGTCAAACCATGCGACTCACCTGTCGGTGCTGCCATCGCCTATCCGCCGACGGCATCCACTCCCCCCGGAAAAAGAACAACTACTCGCCCGCAGCGACATGTTCCAGGACCGCGGGGACAAAGCATTAGCAATCCAGCCGTCTTACGGCAAACACACTTTTTCGTCAAGCCGCCGTGCGGCACACACACATATTTTGGGAGCCGTCTTACGGCACACATTCGCCGGGCAGAACGAATCACGGAATCGCCTTTGCCGCCTTGCTCAACCGGGAGTGCGCACGTCTCCTACTGTCTTTTCCTGCTTGCTCTATCGCTTGCTCTCCACCGCTTGCTTGCTTGCACGAGTTTTGCCATCGCATGCCGAACGAGACGAGACCCACGGAGCGGCCAGAGCTCAGAGGACAAGACGAGGCCTGGCGGAATCACGGGGACGACGGCCGACACGGTGAGTCGCTTCGCTTTAATATTTCGTTGCATGCGCTTCTGCCTTCGCGTTAAACATTTGATAGTCGTGAGGGGAACTCGACAACCCCCCTCTGGTCCTTCGAGTAACAATATCGCAAATCTTGCCTCCGGGGCGAAACTATCCCCGTTCAGTAATATTACTGGTATACCAGCTTTAATTCCTTCATTTTGTTCTCGACTATCTAGGTGATCCATTAACCCTGAATACAGTTCTGCTCTTATCTTCGGCTGATTTAATTTAATAAAATTAAGCCTGTTAGCCTCAGTTTTTATATAGACATCTAGTATGAATTGACACCTCAACTTGCCTGCCATTTTAAATTGAGTAAATTCTTTTCTAGGTGCCAGCAAGTAAGCATAATAATTCATCTGAGAAATTTTATATCCTTGATATAGAGGATTATTTGATTTTATTTCAGAATGCCATCCATCGTTGCCATATGGATATAATAAAGAATAACACATTGGGTCACACTTTTCCAGAATTGAAATTTGATGGATATCGTTCGAATTTTTGTTATATATCCTAATGTCTCTCTCAAATGGAGGCTCACCATCAACATTATTAAAGACCACGGCTATTTCATTTGCACATGGGGCATTATACCTTCTTTTATCTTGTTTCGGATCTTTTCTGAACAACAACATCAAATTTGGTGCTTGAGTACCCTGAGAATTTAAATTTATTTCTATCTGACGCATCATCTTAAACGTCGTCGCTAATGAATCGTCATGCTCCATGAGAATTGTCAACTCTCTTATCAGACTTGCATCACAGCCTTTATTTGCTTCCTTTTTTAATCTTTGATTTACAGCTCCTTTAGTATCTATAAAATAAAGCTGTGCAAAACGTGGAGCTTTCCCTTCTCCTGGACGCATTGACGTCGAGGTCAAATGATGATATTGCTTATGTGTTCAAAAGCGGACCGCGCGCGCGAGCGAGGACACGAACCGCGTATAGGAAGAGACAGTCAAAGAGCAGAGTTAACGGACAAGCACAGTTTATTCGTCTATATACACTATTTACAAAAGCTGAATCGCAATTATAACGATGGAAGAGATCGTGTCGCGAAAGCGCAAGCAAGCGCCGATGCAGGCAGCGCGAAAGTGTAAGCGAGCGAAAGAGCGAGCAACTCTAAGTACTAAAGCGCACGCGAAAGAAAAGGAGCAAGCAACTCGAATTATTGACAGCGGCAACTCGGAAAGCAGAGAGCGACTGGCCCCGTTGCCAAGAGCGCGCGTCCCTTTAAGCTCTCGGGAGCTTCTCGCAAATTCGAGACTTTTCGATACATGCCTCACCGAGAGAAGTCCCCGAGAGATGCTCGATCGACAATTATAAACAGAGGAAACAAAGCGAACAAAGAATGCCTTGTCTCCACTGTTTACTCATTTGGTCGTCCCGTCGAAAGTCACGGCGATAATGCTCAAGTCTCGGTGCTCGCAATTGCCGTGCTGTAACGCTAATTTATATTTTTGCCTTCGCAATCGTTATAAACGTTTAAGCAATCTTAAACATACCGCCCGCCTCGTCAGAGGGACTGACGACATAATCGCGGTACGATAATTAGCGATGACACGCGGATCCGCCGACGGGGTCGTTGACTCTCGAACGCGCGAGCGAATTTTTACGTCGCGCAGCGTCGTAACGCACAGATACTGGGATCCCCTTCCGGCGGATCTATTGAGCAACATGAATACGTGAATTAAAGTCCGGTTGTACAAGAACGCGTCCGTAAGCAGCGCTACTTTAAGACCGCAAATTTTAGGCGTTAACGTTTTACCTTGCTCCCGGGAATTTAATTTTTCACAATGCTTTAATTTATATTGGCGTCGGTAGTCGGTAGAATTACAAGTTTTACAATGGGCCGGGTAAACTCAGCCGCCGCGGTGCGAACGGTGACCACGCGAACGCGTCCGTCCTCTCCCGGATGGACTCGGATGACGCGGGCCAGCGGCCATCTCGTTGGCGGGGTGGCTTCGTTCCGAATGAGGCAGAGGCTGCCGACCTGGAGGTCAGGCTTCTGGACAAGCCATTTGGGACGATGACTCAGGGCGTGGAGATACTCTCGAGTCCACCGCTCCCAAAAGTAATCCCGCATCTTCTGCAACAACTGCCAGCGGGATAGTCGATTGTCGGGCGCGTCTAGCAGCGACGGCTCGGGCACCGCCGTCAGCGCGGACCCCACCAGGAAGTGCCCCGGCGTCAGCGCCGCCAAGTCGTCCGGGTCATCCGAAAGAGCCTGTAAAGGACGTGAGTTTAGGCACGCTTCTACCTGGGCGAGGAGAGTGCTCATCTCCTCGTAAGTTAAGGTGGCTTCGCCCAGCACCCTCCGAAGGTGGTGCTTCAGGGACTTGACGGCTGCCTCCCATATGCCCCCGAAGTGAGGCGCGGCTGGAGGGTTGAACCGCCATTTGATCCCGTCACAGGCGAGCTGGCTGGCGATCTGTCGTCCTTCCGGATGGCTCGCCGCGAAGAGAGCGCGCAGCTGCGCGTCGGCCCCGACGAAGTTGGTCCCGCAATCGCTGTGAAGGCTGAGGCACAGCCCGCGGCGGGAAGTGAATCGGCGAAGCGCTGCCAAGAAGGCCGCCGCGGTGTAGTCCGAAACGACTTCCAAATGAACCGCTCGCGTGGCGAGGCAGACGAAAACCGAGATGAACGCCTTGTGGGAGCGCTGGCCTCGGCCCTTGGTTGTCCTCAACATAATGGGCCCGGCGTAGTCAACGCCCGTGTGCAGGAATGCCCGTGAAGGTCTCACTCTCTCGCGTGGTAGATCGCCCATCAGTTGCTGCGGGGTTGCCGCCCGCCAACGCGCACACGTCACGCAGCGGAGAATCAGTCGCTTCACTAGAGCGCGGCCTCGCGGGATCCAATATCGCTGACGGATCATCCCCAGGGTCATTTGGACTTCCCCGTGCAACGTCCTCCTGTGGCAAGCGTCCACGGTCAGTGACGCCTCGGGCAGGATCACGGGATGCCGTTCGTCGTAGGCCAGGACGGCGTGCTTGAGCCGCCCGCCAACGCGCAGCAGTCCTTGAGCATCTAGAACAGGGTTAAGTCTGACAAGAAAATTAGATCTCGGCAGCGAGCGGCCCAGCCGGACCGCCTCCATTTCTCGGCCGAAGTGAATCGCTTGCGTCAGTCGGATCCAACTCAAGCGGGTCTCCTCCAGCTTCTCGGCGGACAGGTCGTCCCCGTACCCGGAGGCCACTGACTCCGCTCTTGCTTGACAGCCCTGCCTCCGGCAAAGCCATCGCCGGCACTACAGTATATACAGTAGCGCAACTCTCCTGATTTCTTGTTGTCTAAAATGAAGTGCGCATGCGCGAAATAAGTAAGCGCCCACTAACACCATCTGAACGTCGTTCTCTGAACTTCTTTCTCAATTGCTCTTCCTTTCTCCGTTCTGCTCCGCTCCCTCTCAGAATTTAAATGGTCAGTTAAGTAAATGCCTATCTGTATTGGAACAGAAATTTGGAAAGAATTTAGCTCAATTACCCACTGAATGCTATTGAAAGCTGTTAGAAGTGTTTGACAGACTCTGAATAACTACGTTTGTGATGAAAGTGAAAAGAGTTTAGGAGTATAAAGTGGTTACAAACCTCAGAAGGTAGGATAATTATTCATAATCATTGTACTTAAAATCAGTCATGCTTAAATTAAGAATATCGTTTATCTATTTATCTTGTGAAACTAACTCTGTGATACTCTAATATCTAGAAAGAATTGCTGCTTGATTCTACGTTGTCTACGAACGGTTACATTTCTGAAATACTTATTAAAATGCAAATTTCTGGCTGAAACAGACGTCAGATGATTCAGATCGACTTCACAAAAGATAGTGGTGTCGATTTTGAAATGTCCAGAATGCATTCCACAATACAATACAATTTGTAAGTTATCATATAACAGCGTTTCATGATTTAATTCAGAATTTATATTAAAAGTAATGATTTTTTTTTCTTGTAGGGAAGGCCCATGGTTGAAACTATATGATACTTCCACCGTTTGAATTTTTAGTAAATTGCGGAAAGATAACATATTCTCTCAGCAACATTTATCTAAAAAGATACAAGTACGTATTATACCATCTTACTTACAAAAAATTAATACGTCATTTAATATTAATGTGGCATATTATCAAATATTTTATTTTAATTAATATTGTTGCGGAATTTATAGATATCTTGTTTCGATATAACAATAACAGCTAGCGCTCAGCAATGCACAAAATCTAAACGCAATACCGAGCGAGAAGGATTTCAAAATTTATATGATAGAAACAAAGCATGGAGATCCACATCCAGACACGGGTATTCCACCTTCTTTTGCGACAATAAAATCTGAAATGATTCTAGGCAAAAACCGCCAGTTTTTCATTGAAATGGGACGACCGACGAAAGTACATTTCTCTTTATCCCGGCTCAATCAACTTTATAACATACGGAATAAGGTAACTCAACAAAGAATGTATAACATATTCGTATATATTTTCAACAGTTCTAAATTGTGTTTTATTGATGACGACGTGCAAGTACCTACAGAGAAGAATGAAACTACGGATATGGATTCGCAAAATATAGCAGTGCCGACGAAATCGAGGAAATTCAGTGTACCTGATTTACATTTAAATACAAGACAGGTTGTATTATCCTTGAAGACTGACACCGGAGCAGAAATTATTACCAGTTTAGCATCGTTAAACGGAAACCTATCGACACTTCTAAGACTAGACAGAATATATTCAAATCTATCCATAGATTCTTTCATTGTATCTGCTATCTTAAATGGGAATATCAAAGTGCTATTAAATCCATGGTGTTGCAACTTCGTATGTGGATTTTTGTATGTGGACTTTTGCTTACTCGGATCAGAACGGCTCTTAGGAGAAATTTTATAAATTTATAAACGCAATGCTCAATCCGGCGTATGGGAATCATAGAGATAGTAATATAATACATATGTCCATTATTCTATCCAGACACATTTTATATAAGCCATAAATTACTGCCAATTGATTGATGCATATCTATCGAAGTACATACCCGATAAAAACAGTACGTGGATCCACGTTATTCGACGTGGATACGACGAAATTACGTGGATTCGACGTGGATGTGACGTGACTGTTTTTATCGGGTATAGACTCTCATCCAATGAAGCATTAACGGAACGCGCGGAAGCGCGTCCGAATTCCGAAATACAACGATCGTCGCTGCTTCTGCGAAGTAACAATATGTTTGTAGAATTTTGAATCGTTACTCGACCACTTTTTCGGGACACTTTTATATTTTCAATATATCATATTAGGTATACATTGATTATTTTGCATATAAAATTTTATTTTGCATGTCTGTATGTACGATAAATATGTCGCTCATATTATACGAATTGTTTGTTATAAAAATTAATGATACAATATTTCAAATCTGTATACCAATTTAGTAATATAATCATTAATCGATATAGGAGTCATGGATACTTCTATTTTATATTTTCCTATATTTATATTCCTAATTTCAGTGTTTATAATCCTAATATTCTGTCTGTAACATCGGATAAGAAAGAATCCTTCATAATCTATCCGAAAACAGTTTCTGCATCAGAAAGAACATAAAATGGATTAGTACATTTCTTATCCTTCAGATACAAAGGAATTATTTTTCTATTCTATAAGAAATCGCAATGCATTCGAAATAGCGCTTAGATAGAGCTCTATTAGAATACTATCTAAACATAATTTCGAATATATTACGAATTCTTATGGAGTAGAAAAGTGATTTTTTTTGTATCTGAAGAAGAACTCAGAATTGGTGACATAGAAAAAAATTTATTTTGAACTCTTAAGAGTTGTTTTGGGACAGAAATAATATACGGAAAAAATACTTTAAAAATTTTTTAAATCGAGAATTTAAAAAGAATTCCTTTTCAATTTTCCGTGCTATCCGGGAACATATCGTCGTATTAAAATTAAAACATTCATCGCATTTTAAATTAAGCATGAATATAGTATATCTTATTTTTATTTTGGATGCATAATTAAATCATTCGTTTATTTCATTTAATGTAATAAAACTATTTTATGTTAAATATTTTATAATTATAATTGTTTTCTTATAAGTATAATGTATAAAATATTATATTTTGCTTTTCGGTTGTTCAATATATGTTATATAACATTATATTTTCTAATAATTTACCTCAATACATTTATATTATTTAATCTGCAATCACATTTATATAATTTTATTTTTTCTCATTTTTGAATTTTTTTTCTTATTTTTAATAGATACATAATAAATATTTATCTTCATTATTTTCATTAAATTCAGATTAATTTCATGTAAAAGTGGAGTGAGAGCGGAGAAAGGAAGAGCAATTGAGAAAGAAGTTCAGAGAAAAACGTTGGGCGCGTAAAACCGCTCAATAGCACGTGATTGGCTCTTATACTTTTAGATCCAACGAATCAGCGTAACGTGTCGATAAGACGACACTTAACAGTTGTGTCTGCCTGAACGTGGCCGTTCAGTTGGTGCTAGTGGGCGCTTACTTATTTCGCGCATGCGCACTCCATTTTGGACAACACTAACATCAAAGGCGCCGACAGAGAGTTGCGCTACTGTATATACTGTG